>NW_027184654.1:0-120000 GCF_032405125.1 Capricornis sumatraensis
AGAACGTTGAAGCTTTTGGGCTTAGTAATACCCAGTGCTTTTAGGCCACCCTCAGCCCTGTTACTGATTATCTACCCAGAGAAGATGCTAAAAATAACACAAAATAAATATTTGACTCGAAAATTAGCCATTTAGACTAAAAATTCCATTCAGACATTAAAAAATTAGGTCCCTAAAACCTGTGTGCTTTTATGGCATAAAAGAGATTATCAATTAACTTCAAAGTAACATGGTTATATGAATGCTAGTGTCTGTCTCTCAGGTCCTGATTAGAGTATCCAAATACATTTAATACTAGGGAAAAACTCACATGCCTGCTTCTTACTAACAGAAAAGATTATATGACTACACCATAGAAAAGAAGAAAAAGTATATACTGTTGCAAAAAAAGTATTCACAGAAGTTGAAAGCAAAGAATGAACAAAGAGATACAAACTCATTCAAATAAAGGAGTCATAATATTAATGCCAAACAGGTAGAAATAAATGCCCAACATATTAAATGAACCAATACTACTGCATTATTGATGAAGGACACAGCCTTCCAAGAAACTATAAATACCAATATTCCTTGCATTAAAATAACCAACATAAAAATACATAAAATAATCAAAATATACAATCTGTGTAAATCTAAAAGATGTTGAAAGAACTTCCCTGGTGGCTCAGATGGTAAAGAATCTATCTGCAGAAGACCCAGTTTCAATCCGTGGGTCATGAAGATCCCATGGAGAAGGGAATGACTACCAATACCAGTATTCTTACCTGGAGAATCCCATGGACAGGGAAGCCCAGTGGCCTATAGTCCATGGGGTTGTAAAGAGTCAGATACTATTGAGTGACTAAGGACACATACACACACATACAAGAAAAGTGAAAAGAACACAGTCCTAATCAGTTCAGTTCAGTCGCTCAGTCTTGTTCGACTCTTTGAGACCCCATGAATCGCAGCATGCCAGGTCTCCCTGTCCATCACCAACTCCCGGAGTTCACTCAGACTCACATCCATCGAGTCAGTGATGCCATCCAGCCAGCTCATCCTCTGTTGTCCCCTTCTCCTCTTGCCCTCAATCCCTCCCAGCATCAGAGTCTTTTCCAATGAGTCAACTCTTCGCATGAGGTGGTCAAAGTACTGGAGTTTCAGCTTTAGGATCGTTCCTTCCAAAGAAATGCCAGGGCTGATCTCCTTCAGAATGGACCGGTTGGATCTCCTTGCAGTCCAAGGGACTCTCAAGAGTCTTCTCCAACACCACAGTTCAAAAGCATCAATTCTTTGGCGCTCAGCCTTCTTCACAGTCCAACTCTCACATCCATACATGACCACTGGAGAAACCATAGCCTTGACTAAACGGACCTTAGTGGGCAAAGTAATGTCTCTCCTTTTCAATATGCTATCTAGGTTGGCCATAACGTTTCTTTCAAGGAGCAAGCTTCTTTTAATTTCATGGCTGCAATCACCATCTGCAGTGATTTTGGAGCCCCCCAAAAATAAAGTCTGACACTGTTTCCACTGTTTCCCCATCAATTTCCCATGAAGTGATGGGACCAGATGCCATGATCTTCGTTTTCTGAATGTTGAGCTTTACGCCAAGTTTTTCACTCTCCACTTTCACTTTCATCAAGAGGCTTTTTAGCTCCTCTTCACTTTCTGCCATAAGAGTGGTGTCATCTGCATATCTGAGGTTATTGATATTTCTCCCGGCAATCTTGATTCCAGCCTGTGCTTCTTTCAGCCCAGCGTTTCTCATGATGTACTCTGCATAGAAGTTAAATAAGCAGGGTGATAATATACAGCCTTGACGTACTCCTTTCCCAATTTGGAACCAGTCTGTTGTTCCATGTCCAGTTCTAACTGTTGCTTCCTGACCTGCATACAGATTTCTCAAGAGGCAGGTCAGGTGGTCTGATATTCCCATCTCTCAGAATTTTCCACAGTGTATTGTGATCCACACAGTCAAAGGCTTTAGCATAGTCAATAAAGCAGAAATAGATGTTTTTCTGGAACTCTCTTGCTTTTTCCATGATCCAGTGGATGTTGGCAATTTGATCTCTGGTTCCTCTGCCTCTTGTAAAACCAGCTTGGATATCTGGAAGTTCACGGTTGACATATTACTGAAGCCTGGCTTGGAGAATTTTGAGCATTACTTTACTAGCATGTGAGATGAGTGCAATTGTGCGGTAGTTTGAGCATTCTTCGGCATTGCCTTTCTTTGGGATTGGAATGAAAACTGACTTTTTCCCATCCTGTGGCTACTGCTGAGTTTTCCAAATTTGCTGGCATATTGAGTACAGCACTTCCACAGCATCATCTTTCAGGATTTGAAACAGCTCAACTGGAATTCCATGACCTCCACTAGCTTTGTTTGTAGTGATGCTTTCTAAGGCCCGCCTGACTTCATATTCCAGGTTGTCTGGCTCTAGGTGAGTGATCACACCAGTGTGATTATCTTAGTCGTGAAGATCTTTTTTGTATAGTTCTTCTGTGTATTCTTGCCACCTCTTCTTAATATCTCCTGCTTCTGTTAGGTCCATACCATTTCTGTCCTTTATAGAGCCCATCTTTGCATGAAATGTTCCCTTGGTATCTCTAATTTTCTTGAAAGATCTCTAGTCTTTCCCATTCTGTTGTTTGCCTCTATTTCTTTGCATTGATCGCTGAGGAAGGCTTTCTTATCTCTTCTTGCTATTCTTTGGGACTCTGCATTCAGATGCTTATATCTTTCCTTTCGTCCTTTGCTTTTCGCTTCTCTTCTTTTCACAGATATTTCTAAGGCCTCCTCAGACAGCCATTTTGCTTTTTTGCATTTCTTTTCCATGGGGATGGTCTTGATCCCTGTCTCCTGGACAATGTCCTGAACTTCAGTCTGTAGTTCATCAGGCACTCTATCTATCAGATCTAGTCCCTTAAATCTATTTCTCATTTCCACTGTATAATCATAAGGGATTTGATTTAGGTCATACCTGAATGGTCTAATGATTTTCCCCACTTTCTTCAATTTAAGTCTGAATTTGGCAATAAGGAGTTCATGATCTGAGCCACAGTCAGCTCCTGATCTTGTTTTTGTTGACTGTATAGAGCTTCTCCATCTTTGGCTGCAAAGAATATAATCAATCTGATTTCGGTGTTGACCATCTGGTGATGTCCATGTGTATGTAGAGTCTTCTCTTGTGTTGTTGGAAGCAGGTGTTTGCTATGACCAGTGCATTTTCTTGGCAAAACTCTATTAGTCTAATAGATGAGTATTTTTACAGGCTTGGGGATATCAGTAATCTACAAATAAACTAGGAAGTAAGCCAATACCCTTCAGAGTAGGATTCTTTCACTCATCTCTTATAAAACACCAGAAAAATTTGGTTGCATTTTGAGCCATAATGGAAGTATCAATATACTGCAAAATGCAGCCATTTAAGAGAAAATATTGTCTGACCATAATACAAGAGGGAAATAAACAAAATGAATAATACTCAGTAACTTGACCATCTCCCAAGTTTCTCAGGACTGTGTTACGACTCTTTCTGTAGAAGTTTTTTGTTTGTTTGTTTGTTTTTGTTTTTAGAGAATTTGTTAATCTAAAGACATTCTATGGCCATCACAGTGACATCACTTAGCACTTTTCTCTTGTGGTTAATAATCTATGTACTGTAATTCTTTCCAGATAGCTCTAGTTCTGGTAACACAAGACAATGGGTTAAAATCTGAGCCTTTCACACTTGCATTGAATACAGTGTGCCGTTGTCAGTACTAAAATGCCACTTAATTTTATTCCTTTATTTATTCTTATACATATCCCTATTTTCAAAGCCCTTTTCACTTTTTGACAGGTAAAAATTAAACTGATAATCTTCCTAACTGATTCTTAGACCAAAAGGGAATCTGAATGTAAGTTATATAATACATAAAAAGGTCAGTGGTAAGAATATTACATATCAACATTTATGAGAGATTTTCATGTGCTCAGAAGGAAATAAATGTCTCTATATGCTTCAAATACTAAAGAATAAAAAAGGAATTTTTTTAAATTTAAAATTTCATTGATTTAAAAAAAGAATATCTAAAATAAAGCACAGGTTGGCAAACTCTAGTCCATAGGTCACTTTTAGCCCACCACCTGTTTTGGTGAATAACATTTTATTGAAACATAGCTATGCTCTTTGACTTAAATTTTCAATGGCTGCTTTTGTGCTACAAGGGTAGTGTTGAGTCATTGTGACAGGGACTATTAGGCCTCAAAGTCATAGAGCCCTTTACTGTAACCTTAATCTAGGGCATATAAAGAAAAGGATTATGAAAAATAAAATTATAAACTGGTGATTTGAAAATTAATCTGAGATATGTCTGTTGTTTTAGCATGTTGTAACATGCATAGAAAACCATGTAATGTTATCCTATTTTGTTAGCATCATCTCATACTAAAACACTGGATGAAAAGCATAATGAAAAAAAAATACAGATGTGTTTCTCATATGCAAGTGAAGTATTGGAAGTAAATATTATTAAATCTAATTCAGCAGTATGTTTAACTATTAATTACCTGCAACCAAGTGAAAATTTATGGCAGGGTGTATAAATTATTTACTATAAGTAAATATGCTAATATGCCTAATCACATCACATAGCCCAAAGCAGAGAAATCATACATTAATCTTAATAGATACAGAAAAACAGTTGGTCTCTTTTTATGATAGAAAAATATTAATCTAGAAATGTAAAATATATTCTCAGTGTGCCACAAACAGAATACATACTCTGATGTTTCTCACAGTTAAACGTCAGAGATAGTCTTTTAAAGTCATAAATGGTATAAGAATATCTTCTATTTTCATGAATATTTAAGGGAAAAAAATGAAAGTTCCAACTAGTGCATAAGACGTTAAAGATTTGAAAAGAGGAAAACATTAAATTATTATTTTCCGATTATATTATTATATTTCCTGAAAACAAAGTCTGGAAATTAATAGATCTGATAGTTGACCTCATTTAAGCTTCTTCAGTTGGCAGAGGGATTCCAGTGAGTTTGACATATAACATTTATTTGTTATGTCTTTGCATTTTCCTTCCTCATTTTTTCTTTGTATTTCATACCTTGACAGTCACAGGAAACTCTAAATCAGTTATTTCATGGAACATCTGTTAATTTGGGGTGTTCCTGTTAGTTTCAAGTTAATGCATCATTGGCTGAAGTATTTCAGAAATAGTGTTGTGTTCTCATTATATGTCCATTCTATCAGATGCACATGTTTTTCCTTTGTTCTATTACTGGTAGTGTTTACCTTCAATACGTTGACTAAAATGCTACTGACCATTCTAAACTTACTATTTTTCCATTTTTGTAATAGGTATTATATCAGGAGGTAATTTGCAACTATAAGAGTATCCTAGTCCACATTATTTTATTCATCTGTTTATTTATATGGGCATGTATTCATGACTTTCTATTTTATTCAATGGTTATAATTTGTTTCTATATATATTTAATTGCTCAAATTGTCCAGGGTGGCTAAATACTGAAAATTATCATATGGCCAGGAGCTGCACTGAATATATAAAGACATTTCCTATTCAACAATATCAAAATACACTGTTTCCTAGCTAAGTTTATATGTACAGCAATGTTAGATGTAACCACAAAAAACAAAAGCAATCTCAGGGTACGACATTAGAGGAACTAACAGAGATTTATACATCATTAAATATAGTGGGCTGTTGGATAGCCCTAAAATCATTAATGTTATTATGTTATTCAGGTGCTATTCATTACATCAGAAAATGCTCTTTGCAATATTAATGGAAGCAAGGTAACTAGGTACCAAATTGTATATATTATAATCTCAAACACATTAACAAATAAAAGGAGCAGAAATTATATTAAAATATGTATAGTAGATCTTTTCAGTGATGGAGTTATGAGTGACTATTATTTTTTAAGATTTACAGATTTGCCACTGGGCACACTATGTTTTTATAATCGAATGGGAAAAAAAAGCAAAACAATAAAAAGCATTGGATCAGCTTCCCACAAATATTGATTCAGTTATTGGGCTAAGGGAAGTTTTACTACCTGGGACGCTTTCATTTTCCCACTGTGAATCACTCCACAGGAGAAAAAAACATGCCAGCCTTTTTGTTTATGGACACTGGGCAGGATAATGCACCATTAAATCTAAGTTGGGATAATGATCATTATCTGCTAGGAGACCTGGAGAGGGTGGGTGTCCAGTAACTCTGTCTATATTCTACCATGGAAGCATTAAAAGAAATCTGCCCTCATATCCTTAGTGGGAAACATGGCCCTGAAAAAGGGTTAAACAGAAAGAAAAAAGGGTTAAACAGAAGTACACAACATAAACCACAAAAAATATAAGACCTATATGTTAAGTTCATTACTCTAAAAAAGATAAAATGTAGGATGTTCCTCTCGTGTGTACTATCATATTTATGAGGTCATTAATGTTTGCCAAAAACAGTACATGCAAAACTGTCTTATTCTTTCTTCTCTGGCATTATCATAATATGATCCTATATGGAGCTTTTGGTAAAAATTGGTATAGTCATTCATTATGCATTTATCTTATTTTAATCCTCTTTGGACTTGATCAGGATGACAATCCTTAGTGCTTGAGAAGTCACCATGAAAAGTATGAAAGCTCAAGATATATCTGCTTATTCACAAGTAAATAAATCATTCTTTTTAATCCTTTAATCTACTCTAGAAATTGAATAATCGAGCTAGAACAGGGATTGTTTCATCTGATTCAAAACATTTGGAGGTCAGAGTCTCAGATTTTTCACATGTTTATTTGCTCTAATTTGCATACTTAGTTAAAATGAACGAATTTGAAAACAAGTAACCAGAGGGTGCTGGATTAGCAGGAGTCTTAAAAGCTTTGCAGCTTCGTATAATTATTAAGGAGGCATGTTTAATTAATATAATACCCATTAGTAACAATTAAATATAGCCAAGGTCAAGAAATGAACCCTTTTACCATTTACAGTTGGCATTTTAATTTTATAGTACTCTCAGCCCAGCAGAAATGTTCATTTATTTCAATGTAATATTCTGTGATACAGTTGGAACATCAAAAATCTCTCTTTTTCATGTCACTATAATACAGTAATTTACGGGTAAGAAATCATTTTAGTTTCTAGAGATATCTATAGGAGAATCTCATAAATGTGAAAGTTCAGTACTCAAAGGAATGAAGATGCGCATGCAATTTCAAGTGACTGTGCTTTGCGAACTGGACTCTTTCCGAGCTGAGTGAAAAATAGAATGAAGAGACTTAAATAGTTACTCCGTTTCCTAATCCCACATCTTGTACCTCAATTGAAAGGGGTTAAGAGCCCATTAAATTCTCTTCTTGGTCCATAAGCTTCTTTTCAGTACCTTTCCCAGGTTGCAAAGAAAATTTCCTGAAGGTTAGCCATTAAAGATTACTATACTCCTGAAAATCCTTGACTTATGTCTTGAAACATGGGGTCATTTTAATTATCTATGGATGAAAGACTGGTTTGACTTCAACTCACTTTAGGTGTCTCTTATGATGTATAACATCTTAAGGTTCTGAAAAACTATCTCCCTCATTACAATCTAAGAAATATCATATTTACTCAGCTTTTTGTTTTTATTTCTGCTTTATGTAATTCATTACTACTATTTCATCAACTCTGATTTCTGTGAATGAGGGAAAAAAATCTACAAAAAAAAAAAAAGAAACAGAGATTATGGAGTTATCTTTTTAGTTTCCATAATGAAGCTACCTTCTCTTTTGTTAAAGCTGTAAAAATTACCATCAATGAATATTATAAGAACCAGAGGATAAAGGAGGTGGGATAAGAAAGATACTGACTGTTTATGTGAGTGAAAATTTTCATGAATAATACCTGTTCTATGTTCTCAAATTTAAAAAAAAAATTACAGTATTAATTTTAAATTATTTTTATTGGAGTACAACTGCTTTACAATATTCTGTTATTTCTGTACAGCAAAAGTGAATCAGCTGTAGGTATACGTGGGAAAGATTGGGGGCAGAAGGGGACGACAGAGGATGAGATGGTTGGATAGCATCACTGACTCAGTGGGCATGGGTTTGGGTAGACTCCGGGAGTTGGTGATGGACAGGGAGGCCTGGCGTGCTGCGGTTCATGGGGTCACAAAGAGTCGGACACGACTGAGTGACTGAACTAAACTGAACTGATTCATGTATCTCCTCTCTCTTGACCTTCCCTGCCAACCACCCGTCACTCTCAAAATTTTTCAAAAGATAGTTTTCAGATAGAAGAGAGATGTAGCTCTAATAGTTATACTTTTCTATGAATTATATGTGTAATATATTTAATATATATGAAATATATGTTTATTATAGAGTTGTCCTATATTAGTTGTGATGAATACTTGGTCTTTTGAAGTTCAAGATAAATCAAGCAAGATGAATTGGGTAGGAACATTTGGACAGAGTAAGGTTTTTTCACATCTGAAGCTGAAATCTTTCACCTGGATGAATTTGCCAAAGCCCAGAGGATTTCCCACAGTTCTAAGGTTTGGAAACATGAAATTTTTAGAATTCTAAATACAATTTCTTTTCCCACAGGAGGACTCACATTAAACCAGCAAACACAAATAGTGTGTAATAACAGAATGGCAAGTTGTGAATGTAATGATTAGCAAAAAAAAAAAAAAGAAGAAATCACAGTACTCTCTATCTCTTTGAAGTGTACTCTGACTTGAGTTTGAGCGATCTGGATGTCAAAAGCAACTGGGATTCATGAACTTTTCTGTGTATATTTTACACCTCAGTGAAATTTACAAAAACAAAGTGAAATCTCTGAAACCCAGGGTCTAAGACTTTCCAGAGTAAACAGTAAGGACAGTTCTCCTGGAAGTTTGGGTGGTGGTTTCTAAGGGCAAAGGGCAATAGCCACTGCAGTTGTCAGTTATGATTTGAAACTTTAATTTCTGAATCACAGATGCATGTGTTTCAGAGGAACCTTGGAAATTTGGATGGATGGTTGCCCTAAGAAGACCTTTAGTTTCTGAGTAGTGAGGATGACTCTTTAATGATTGATGGTTTTTCTGTCAGTTGTCTCAGATAACTTTTCTTACTTAATTTGGCAAAACATTTGCTGGTCTTTCCTCTAAACCAGAGGTCAAGATGTAACTCCTACAAAACTTTCCAATTGTTCCCATTTATTCCAAAACTCCTTGACCCTATCAACCTCTCTTACAGGGAACATTTCAAAATAATTGTAATTTAAATTTGGAGTTACAACTCTCTGAAAATGTGACTCATGTATTTTATTGGTGGACCTTCAGCTCTCAGAAACTCTGAAGTATTGAACAAGCGGACGCATTGTGTTTATGGGTAATTAGAGCTACTCTCTCATTTATCACTGGTAGCTCAGATGGTAAAGCGTTTGGGTGATCTTGAGCTAATTGTGAAACTTCTCTAAGCTTTAGCTTCCTTGTCAATAAAGTTAGCTCCAACATATGTAATATTTTGTACATAATAGTATACAATGTATAGGTGAGGTGTGCTGTGTGTGCAGTGACTATGATAAGCATTGAGTACTATAAACGACTTTATCTCCATCCTTTGCGGTTAGTCGCTCAGTCATGTCTCACTCTTTGTGACCCTATGGACTGTAACCCACCAGGCCTCTCTATCCATGGGGATTCTCCAGGCAAGAATACTGGAGTGGGTTATACCATGCTCTCCTCCAGGAGGTCTTCCCAACCCAGGTATTGGACCCAGGTCTCCTGCATTGCAGGTGGATTCTTTACCCTTGAGCTAATAGGGAAGCCCCTCCATCCTTTATTGTTTAGTAAATACATTCTTACAAGTGTATCAACAATTGAATAGACACCTCTATGAGATCGTGAGGTCTCAGATAACAAAGGATCGGTTCTCAGCTGGTCAAATCTTGGTGGTGTTGGGGAAGACTTGAGAGTCCCTTGGCTGCAAGGAGATCCAACCAGTCAATCCTAAAGGAATAGGATATTTATTTCTGAATATTCATTGGAAGGACTGATGCTGAAGCTGAAACTCCAAAACTTTGGCCACCTGATGCGAAGAACTGACTCACTGGAAAAGACCCTGATGCTGGGAAAGATTGAAGGCTGGAGAACAAGAGGACGACAGAGGATGAGATGGTTGGATGGCATCACCAGCTCGAAGGACATGAGTCTGAGCAAGCTCTGGGAGTTGGGATGGACAGGGAAGCCTGGCGTGCTGCAGTCTATGGGGTCACAAAAAGTCTGACATGACTGAGCGACTGAACTGAACCATAATTTTGCTTGGGGATAAGAGGAAGGAGATTCAGAATGAAGCAGGGATAAGTGCCAAGAAACTTTGTCCCTCAGAACCTTTCCACATTTGAGTTTGCCATGTGTAAGAGAGAATATGGATTAGGAGTCCTGCACTTCTGATTTAACTTCTTCCCAGCTAGCATGAATCAGAAGCCCAAATTTCAGTGTATCTCTCTGCTTTCCTTTATTTTTATTTTCCTTCTCTTTCTTCTTGCTTTTTAATGAATTATCAACCTCTTTTTTTGTTTGCTTTTATTTTTTCCTTTTGTTGTTCTTATTGTCTAGTCGCTCAGTTTGTGTCTGACTCTTTGTGACCCCATGGGCTTCAGCATGCCAGGCTTCTCTGACCTTCACTGTCTCCTGGAGTTTGCTTAAAGTCATGTCCATTGAGTTGATGATGCCATCCAACCATCTCATCCTCTGTCACTCCCTTCTCCTGTACCCTCAATTGTTTCCAGCATCAGGGTCTTTTCTAATAAGTTGCTTCTTTGCATCAGGTGGCCACAGTATTGTAGCTAGGCATCAGTCCTTCCAATGAATAATCAGGACTGATTTTTTTTTGGATTGATTGGTTTGATCTCCTTGCTGTCCAAAGGACTATCAAGAGTCTTCTCCAGCACCACAATTCAGAAGAATCAATTTTTCAGTGCTTAGCTTTATGTTCCAACTCTCACATCCATACATGACTACTGAGAAAACTATAGCTTTGACTAGATGGACCTACATTTTCAGGAGCTTTTCACAGTCTTCCATCTGTCTTTCCCTCTATTTCTCTTCAATCCACTTCATTTAACTAACCTCATCCAGCCTTTCCCTCAGGTCCCCCAACATGTGGTACTCATATGTTCAGCCAGGTTTTTCCCCTATTCCATAAGCCCTCTGTGCTCACTCCTCATGTTGCATATTGTCCCTTTCTTGAAGGCTCTTTGCTGTCCTTCTTCTATAATTATTCAAAACTCAATTGTACCTCATCTAAGAGGCCCTCACAGAAAAGGGCAGTGCTTTTTGAAACCCTTCTTTAAATGAAATCCCATAGCAAGTCTAATTTGTCCTCCCTGACCTGGTAATTAATTATCCATTGACCCCATCATATAGGGTATGTTGTTTTTCTTATGTGTTATTCTTCTTGACATAAAAAAGATTTGAATGATTTGAACTAGGAGCTATGGCATTTTCTTTTTCATTTTCGTACAAGGCTCTGTGATATGAAGTTAACATCCTTTCTCTCCACTTCCCATTCACCCTCAGCACTTGTTAAACATAAAGGATACGTGGAACTTGCTGGTTTACAGGTTTTTTGTAGTCCTTGGTTCTGGTCCTTGGGTCTAAGCTGCAGTAGTATAATGCTAATTTGATTGATTTTTTGTTGTCACATGATTCAGGAATTAACTAAATCATTACAAATTTAGAAACATATAAGATATTATAAGAGAGCCAATGGATAGCACAACCTTAGGCCCAGGGGAGAGTGCTGTGCAAGTCATAGGTTGGTGGGGTTCGTATTTAATGATTTAGCCTTCTAATATTCCTTTGTAATTAAGAGATATGCAAATATATAGTTAATATTTAACAGTATTGGTTAAAAGAAGAGAAAAGAGAGAAAGGGAGGGAAGAGAGAGATCTTGAAGACTCTTTGAAATTCATGAACAAATATGATTGGATGGGCAAAGAAAAAAAACAAAGGCTGACCTCCTACAAATAAGCTCAGGAAAGAGAGAAGGGCTCCTCTGATATGCAAGTAGAAAGATTAGACCTCTAGCACCTTAGGAAATCTGAATAGTCTGAGCAATGTTGGCAGAAGCCACACTAAAGAGCTTGCACAGTTCTGCAAATGTCTCACCCAAAGAAATCTGGCATGGTGTTCATCATCCAGCTAATCCTAACATGCAGACATTTCTGAGAGTGAAATCAGATCTTTCTTTGCCAGAGTGTGTTCCTTATTTGGGCAACTGGGTCAAATCAAGAAAGGCCAATATAGGCTGCCAGAGTAGACAAGGAGAGGAGAAATAAAAGAACAAGACATATAATTCATCAGTGATTTCCTCCCAACATTCTTAGCCTCCACCTTGCCTCCATCTTACTGGTAATACAGGAACAAGGTCAAGGATCTGGTAAAAGGTATCTATAGAAAGGGAGTAAATATAGAAAATACAGTAACTTAAAACATAAAATTTTCTTTCTAGGGATAATTGTGATGATAGTTCAGTAATAAAATAAGATCAGATGAAGTCTGAAGAAATGTTAGAAAACCTGGATAAAGTGGAAAAACATCTGTTTGAAGGCATCAGAATGTTAGAGACACAAAGACGTGTGGGCCAAGTTCTAGAGAGAAGGGAAACAGAGACAGGATTGACATTTGGCCCAGCTTTTCTCCTTGGGACATTTGCTGATTCAAATCTTACAGCCTAGGGGCTGAGAAGCCAAGGAGTTCAAAAGACTACAAGCAGAGAAGCCAAGTGGCAAAAGCTCAAGCACAAAGCAACAACTTTTTGACAAGCTAAGTCTCAACAGGGCTGATGGAACCATTGCATATAAAGCCTGAGCAGTACAAGTACTTGGGAATGTTCACATGGTAATTTCAAAGGGCAGCACCCATGGAGGAAGGACAAGCCAGAAACAGACCAACATTCACAAAGACTGAGAACCCCTTTGAATGAGCTCAAACTGAGAATGGACTCAGGTTACCAGTCCCCATCGTAACTGTCTGCTATGAGCAAAAAGAGATCTTTTCAAAAGAAAGATAACGACATCCAGAGTAGAGGTATCTTTACAGTTTCCTAAAGTGAAAGTGAAGTTGCTCAGTTGTGTCCGACTCTTAGCGACCCCATGGATTGCAGCCTGCCAGGCTCCTCTGTCCATGGGAGTTTCCAGGCAAGAGTACTGGAGTGGGTTGCCATTAAAATCAGCCCAGTTTCAATATAAAACATAATTTGACATACCAGGAAAAAGACTAAATGGTCAAGAGCCCCAAAAGGAAAAGACAATATAAGTCAGCACAGCAGGACAAGATATTGGAGTTTTCAGTCATTAGTTAAAACAACTATGATTTAACAAAGAAAATACACACATGGCAAATAAGTTTATGAAAAGGTGCTACATGTTATATAACGTTAGGGAATTTTAAACTAAAATGATGAGCTACCAATACATACCTATTCAAATGGCTGAAATCCAAAACAATTGAAATACCAAAGCTGGTGAGGATATAGAACAATAGGAATTCTCATTTGTTGCTAGTGAGATTTGACAGCTTCTTATAAAAGTAAACATACTTTTATCATACAGTAATCTTGTCATCATGCTCCTTGGTATCTGCCCATAGCAACTGAAAAGTTATATCTATATTAAAAACCTGAATGTGGGTGTTTATAACAGTTTCTTTCTTAATTGCCAAAACTTGGAATCAACCAAGATGTTTTCCAATAGATGAACCAGTTGGCTTCTCTGCTTATAGTCTTTTGAACTCCTCGGCTACATACAAAGGAGTAGCATTCAGCAATAAGGAAAGTCTATGAACCCATGAACAGACATGGAAGCATCTTAAATGCATATAGCTAAGTGAAAAAGAGCCAGTCTGCAAAGGCTATGTACATACTGCATGATTCCAACAGTATGAAATTTAGAAAAAGGCAAAACTGTGGCCACAATGAAAAGATCTGTGGTCACTAGAAGTTGTGAGAGGGAGAAAAGGATAGGTGAACCATGGAAATTTAAAGGCAGTGAAACTTCCATGTGTGGTTCTGTGATGATGGATACACTATTGTCAAAAATCACATAATGTACCAAACAAAGAGTGAAGTCCAAAGTAAACCATGGGCTTTAGTTAGTAACAATGTGTCAATATTAGTTTGGTAACTATATCAAATATGTTATACTACCATAAGATGTTAATAATAAGGGAAAGTGGGTAAAGAGGGCAGGAGGTATGAGAACTCTCTATGTGTTGTTCAGTCGCTAAGTCATGTCCAATTCTTTGCGACCCCATGGCCTTCTGCTTGAATTTATGTCTAGTGAGTCAGTGATGCTGTCCAACCATCTCATCCTCTCAGGGTCTTTTCCCATGAGTTGGCTCTTCGCATCAGGTGGGCACATGTTGGAGCTTCAGCTTCAGCAACAGTCCTTCCAATGAATATTCAGGTTGATTTACTTTAAAATCGACTGGTTTGATCTCACTGCTGTCCAAGGGACTCTCAAGAGCCTTCTCTAGTACCACAATCAAAACACATCAATTCTTTGGTGGTCAGCCTTCTTTATGGGCCAATTCTCACATCCATACATGACTACTGGAACTCTATACTTTCTGCTTCATTGTAATATAAATTAGAAATTGCTCAAAAATAATCTATTAATTTAAAAACAAATCTAGACCTGCATACAAAACTTGCAGATGAATCCAGCCACAGCAGCATTATTTAAGTAATCCCAAAGTGGAAATAACCCAAATGTCCACTAACTGATGAATGAATAAATAAGTTACAATAATAACCATACCATGAAATGTGGTTCAGCCATATAGAGAAATCATGTACTGATACATGATTTCTTGAATGGACCTACAACATAGATGGACCTTCAAGCCATGCTAAGTAATTGTATAATTCAATTTGCATGAAATGTCCAGAATAGGCAAATCTATAGCAGCAGCATAAAGACAAAGTATATTAGTGGCTGCCTAGGGTTTGGAAAAATGGGGAGTAAGTGACTTATAATAGATTCTTTTTCTTTTTTGGAGAGAGGTGGACAAAAAATTTAAAATTGTGGTGGTAAATGCACAGCACATCAAATTGTACATTTGAAATTATATGGAAAGTGAATTATATCTCAATTAAAGTATTATTTAAAATTATGATTAGTTATTAAAAATAAATGGCAACATACACAATTTAAGCAAACATGGTGAAATGCAATCAAAAGAAAGTCTAGAATTTAAAAAGCAGTAGCTGAAATTAAGCACTCAGAAGAATGGTTTGACGGTGTCATAGTCAAACAAAATAAAGGATTACTAATGTCAATTAAAAAATAACTAGACTAAAATTTGGAGGGAAAATGATGGAAAACAGAGAATCTATCCCAAAAGCCTGGGGGCAGGAAAGACCATGGCATGAAAGTAAAAATGCCACCAGGCTCTCTTGGCACAAAGAGGGAACAGGCTGGCCTGCCTTCAGGTCATTGCTCTGCTGGGAGAGGGGCCTTTTACCCACCATGCAAAATGTTAGAGACCCTGCCCTCCAAGATGCCTTAAATAGCAGAAGCCAGGGCTACCACCCCAGCTCTCAGGGTAAGAGACAGCCTGGTTGTATCTGTCTCTTTCTCTCTCTCTCTCTCTCTTTTTTTTTTCCATAATGGCAGAAATATGACCTAAGGGTCCTATCCTGTCCTATATATTTGAGGTGTTTCACTAGTAGTTGAGGCTGATTGGACAGGTTTGAGTCAAATTTACTTTGTTCCATTGTTAATTGAGAAACTATTTCAATAAAATTTTCTTAAGAAAAAAGGAAAAATGAGTACAAAAGACATATGGAGTACATATATAAACTACTGTGTCTAGCCAGGCCCAGGTCACACAACCTAGAGAGAAGACGCAATCTACCTGAATCACTAGGACTTCTCTGAAGGAAAAAAATGAGATTCTGATGCCAGAAGTGGAAGGAATGATTTTAAAAAAAAAAAAGGTAAAATATAATCTAGATACATCAGTAGATACGTATTTCCCTGTGGTTTGAATCTGGTACAGGCAGTAAGAAAGGATGCAGCTCATAGTAGGGGCTGCTAGATTCTGCTGAGGAAAATGTGCTGTGGCAGTAGAGATTTTTAAGTTACATTTTAGAGTCCATATGTAAGTGACATCATGCATTATTTGTCTTTGTGTTATTTCACTTGGCATAGTGTCTTCCAATTTTATCCATGTTGTCTTAAACAGTTGGATTTTCTTCTTTATTAAGATTGAGTAATGTTCCATTTTATGTATGCATCATATTTTCTTTATTCATTAGTGTACTGATGGACACCTAGGCTGTTTCCATATCTTGACTCTTGTGAATAATGCTGCAATGAATATGGGAGTGTAGACATCTCTTCAAATAATGATGGTGTTTCCTTTGGAAGTGGTAGTGAGGAAGAGCTTATGACAAATCGACCTTGTGTTAAAGATGTTGGAGGAAAGGTCATTTCAAGGTCATACATAGTTTAAAATCATGACATTCCAGTGAGCCTGTGTGCATGAAGACTTGCTTTTTTTTTCTGAATTTGAATACACTGCAAAGAAGTGTTGCAAAATGTTTGATCAATATCAAATAAATAAATAAAAAGGATGGAAATACTTTGTCTTTTACTATGAAACTGGAGGAAAGGCAGGCCTTATAAGCAGCATGGGGATGAGGCCCACTAGAATTTTCTCTGATTATGGGGCTAATTTAGGAGAAGAAGGAGCAAGGCCAAGGAACAATTCTGAAAGCAAAATAAGGCTGCTGAGTCTGCACCCAGTGTATGAGATTAAGTTTTAATGGCGTGTCATGAAGTGGCCGTGACACAGCTGGCAGAGCTGGTTGAGTTGCTGAAAATGGCGCTTGAAGCTACAGGAGTTGGACAGTAGACACAGAAAAAGAATAAGGTGAATCCAAAAGAGTGGAAGGACAAAATTAATAAAGAGCAAAGACAAAATAGAGAAGAAAACTGGTAAACTTGACAATACTGAAAGCGTGTTCTTTAGAAAGACTAGTAAAACAAGCAATATTTTGTAAATGCGATAGGGATGGGACTAGCTGTACAGCAGTATTTTTTTAATTACAAAAGAATACTATGCTAACTTTATACCAATACACTTGAAAAGCTGGACAAACTAGATGATAATGAATAAGTTATAGGCATCCAATATTGACTCATATTTTGAGTAGAAAATATAAGTAGCTTTATGAGGTTAAAAAATATAATCAACGATGTACACTTAAGAAAGATATCAGTTGTTTTCCACTTTATTAAACAAAGCTAAGAGTCTCAAGACAAAAATCAGATTTAGAAATTTACCCTAAAATTAACCAGAAGCACATTTCTTTTACGATATCAGGTCGTAATGAATATTAGCAGATAGATTCCACCACCACATTTTTTTAAAAAGTTATAATGATCAAGAGGCATTTATCACCGTAAAGCAGATCTTTTTTAAGGGAAGATAAAGTTGGAATGAGGAGAGAAATGTGCATATCCAATATCAAAGCACACTTCAAAGTTTCAGTGGTTTAAAAAAAATCTACTAAACTATAATAGTACATCAATATATTGTTAAACTTGTATAGGAACCCATGTATATATAAGAAATACAGTACAAGGTAAATAAAGTACAGACTGTCCTTATTGTAGAACTACAAAAATGGTCATACAAATTACACTGTGCAAAGTTGATCTTAATGACCAATGCGGAAAATATTATTGTTCCTTGATCTTAAAATCTTGCTGAGAAAACACTAGAAACTTGTTGGTTGTAGATATATATATATAGACTTTAAAAGAGTGACTTTACTGTACACATGAAACTACCACAATGTTGTTAATCAATTGTACTCCAATATAAAATAACAAGTTAAAAAATGTTTTTAATCCTAAATGTAGAGCTTGATTTATATAATTGTTTTAGATGACAATTGCAAGTCATTATATAATAATGCTAACATATTTAGATATTACAATGTTTATTTTACTTAAAGATACATTCTTTTAAGCTTTCAAAATATAGTAAACCTTATTCTTAGTTAAGAGACTGCAACCTAAAACATTAGAAATACTGAGAATTAGCATGTTTTATTCTATTGTCAAAAAAACTTACACGACTTCTAGTTTTGAGCCCAACATGAAAGGAGCTTGGAAGTTGCCACTCTGTACTAACAAGTAAATATCTGAACAAACTGAAAAATCAACAATTCTTAGATACATTAGAGAAGTAAGGTCACAGGAAAAATCACCATGCCCAAAACTGGAGAGGCAGACACAGAATATAATAGCTTACTGGAAGAGAAATGCAAGAGCAGAAATCACTGTGGAAACCAATACTGAGGTAGGAAAAACTGAACTGTATTTGATGTATTTGCCAAAGGCTCAGTGTGCAAATGTCTATATGATAAAAATTCCAGGGAGGCCTCTATTCTTTGGTGAATTTTGTGTCTTGAGCTCTGCCAGGCGTCACTACTGGGTGAAGAAGGTCAGAGTAAATTCCTCTTCTGGCTGAGGAGGGAAACAGAAACAATTTTGAAATACACCAGAAAATTCTACTATTCATAATAAGGCCTGCCCTCAGTCAATTCAGTTCACTCACTCAGTCGTGTCCGACTCTTTGTGACCCCATGGACTGTAGCATGCCAGGCCTCCCTGTCCATCACCAACTCCTGGAGTTTACTCAAACTCATGTCCATTGAGTCACTGAAGCTCTCCAACCATCTCATCCTCTGCTGTCCCCTTCTCCTCCCACCTTCAATCATTCCCAGCATCAGGATCTTTTCCAATGAGTCAGTTCTTCCTATCAGATGGCCAAAGTAGTACAGTTTCAGCTTCAGCGTCAGTCCTTCCAGTGAATATTCAGGACTAATTTTCTTTAGAATGGACTGGTTGGATCTCCCTGCAGTTCAAGCGACCCTCAAGAATCTTCTCCAACGCCACAGTTTAAAAGCATCAATTCTTCAGTGCTCAGCTTTCTTTATAATCCAACTCTCACATCCATACGTGACTACTGGAATAACCATAGCTTGGACGAGATGAACCTTTGTTGGCAAAGTAGTGTCTCTGCTTTTTAATAAGCTGCCTAGGTTGGTCATAACTTTTATTCCAAGGAATAAGCGTCTTTTAATTTCATGGCTGCAGTCACCATCTGCAGTGATTTTGGAGCCCCCCAAAATAAAGTCTGTCACTGTTTCCACTGTTTCCCCATCTATTTGCCATGATCTTAGATTTATGAATGTTGAACTTTAAGCCAACTCTTTCACGCTGCTCTTTCACTTTCATCAAGAGACTCTTTAGTTCTTCTTCACTTTCTGGCATACGGGTGCTATCATCTGCATATCTGAGGTTATTGGTATTTCTTCCAGCAATCTTGATTCCAGCTTGTGATTCATCCAGTCCAGTGTTTCTCATGTTGTACTCTGCATATAAGTTAAATTAACAGGGTGACAATATACAGCCTTGACGTACTCCTTTCCCAATTTGGAACCAGTCTGTTGTTCCATGTCCAGTTCTAACTGTTGCTTCTTGACCTGCATACAGATGTCACAGGAAGCAGGTCAGAAGTTCTGGTATTCCCATCTCTTGAGGAATTTTCCAGTTTGTTGTGATCTACAAAGTCAAAGGCTTTGGCATAGTCAACAAAACAGAAATAGACATTTTTCTGGAACTCTCTTGCTTTTTTGATGATCCAAAGGATATTGGCAATTTGATCTCTGGTTCCTCTGCCTTTTCCATATCCAGCTTGAACCTCTGGAAGTTCACAGTTCATGTACTGTTGAAGCCTGGCTTGAAGAATTTTGAATATTACTTGGCTGGCATGTGAGATGAGTGCAATTGTGCTTTAGTTTGAGCATTCTTTGGCAATGCCTTTCTTAGGGACTGGAATGAAAACTGACCTTTTCCTGTCCTGTGGCTACTGCTGAGTATTCCAGATTTGCTGGCATATTGAATGCAGCACTTTCACAACATCATCTCTTAGGATTCAAAATAGCTCAACTGGAATTCCATCACTTCCACTAACTTTGTTGGGGTGATGCTTCTTAAGGCCCACTTGACTTCACATTCAAGATGTCTGGCTCTAGGTGAATGACCACATCATCTTGATTATCTGGGTCATGAAGATCTTTTTTGTATAGTTCTGTGTATTCTTGCCACCTCTTAATATCTTCTGCTTCTGTTAATATCTTCTATTTCTGTCATTTATTGTGCCCATCTTGGCATGAAATGTGTTCCCTTGTCATCTCTAATTTTCTTGAAGAGATCTCTAGTCTTTCCCATTCTGTTGTTTTCCTCTATTTCTTTGCACTGATTGCTGAGGAAGGCTTTCTTATCTCTCCTTGCTATTCTTTGGAAGCCTGCATTCAGATGGGTGTATCTTTCCTTGTCTCCTTTTCCTTTTACTTCTTTTCATAGCTGTCTGTGAGGCCTTCATAGACAACCATTTTGCCTTTTGCATTTCTTTTCGTGTGGATGGTCTTGATCACTGCCTTTTGTACAATGTCACAGACCTCCATCCATAGTTCTTCAGGGACTGTCTATCAGGTCTAATCCCTTGAATCTGTCTGTCACTTCTACTGTATAATTGTAAGGAATTTTATTCAGGTCACATCTGAATGGTCTAAGTACTGAATAGCCAAAGTACTGGAGTTTCAGCTTTAGCATCATTCTTTCTAAGGAAATCCCAAGGTTGATCTCCTTTAGAATGGACTGGTTGGATCTCCTTGCAGTCCAAGGGACTCTCAAGAGTCTTCTCCAACACCACAGTTCAAAAGCATCAATTCTTCGGCACTCAGCCTTCTTCACAGTTCAATTCTTACATCCATACATGACCACAGGAAAAACCATAGCCTTGACTAGACGGGCCTTAGTCGGCAAAGTAATGTCTCTGCTTTTGAATATACTATCTAGGTTGGTCATAACTTTTCTTCCAAGGAGTCAGCATCTTTTAATTTCATGGCTGCAGTCACCATCTGCAGTGATTTTGGAGCCCCCAAAAATAAAGTCTGACACTTTCCACTGTTTCCCCATCTATTTCCCATGAAGTAATGGGACCAGATGCCATGATCTCCGTACTTTATCAATTTCAGTCTGTATTTGGCAATAAGGAGTTCATGATCTGTGCCAGAGTCAGCTCCTGGTCTTGTTTATGCTGGCTATATAGAGTTTCTCCATCTTTGGCTGCAAAGAATATAATCAGTCTGATTTCGGTATCAACCATCTGGTGAAGTCCATGGGTAGAGTCTTCTCTTGTGTTGTTGGAAGACGGTGTTTGCTCTGACCAGTGCATTCTCTTGGCAAAACTCTGTAGCCTTTGGCCTGCTTCATTCTGTACTCCAAGGCCAAATTAGCCTGTTACTCCAGGTATTTCTTGACTTCCTACTTTTGCATCCCAGTCCCCGATAATGAAGAGGACATCTCTTTTGGTTGTTCTAGAAGGTCTTGTAGGTCTTCATAGAACCATTCAACCTCAGCTTCTTCAGCATTATTGGTCAGGGCATAGACTTGGATTACTTTTATATTGAATAGTTTGCCTTGGAAACAACAGAGATCACTCGTTCATTTTTGAGATTGCATCTAAATACTGCATTTCAGACTTTTTTGATGACTATGATGACTCCTCCATTTCTTCTAAGGGATTTTTGACCACAGCAGTAGATATAATGGTCATCTGAGTTAAATTCACCCATTCCAGTCCATTTTAGTTTGCTGATTCCTAGAATGTCGATGTTCCCTCTTGCCATCACCTGTTTGATCACTTCCAGTTTGCCTTGATTTGTGGACCTAACATTCTAGGTTCCTATGCAGTACTGCTCTTCACAGCATCAGACTTTACTTCCATCACTTAGTAAGTCCTGCCCTCAGGAGGGACTGTTTTACCAGAGGTCCAATCTATTGGGTTTTGTTGGGTTTTGAGACTGACTGACCTGAAGGAAGGGAAATACCCTACCCTACCCACTTAAAGTGAGAGAAAATGTTGAGTGGCACTTCCCAAATTCAGTGCTGAGGAACACATGCTCATTATAAGACTGAGACCTAATCATAAGACTATAGATGCTTCTGCAGCCCCACATCACTGAAGATCTGTTTGCTGCAGTTAATTCCACCAGTATACTGTGTCTGGCGTTTCAAGGAGAAAACTGAATCATATGAAATGCTTGGTTAAAACCACAAGTGGCAGAAAAAGAGTGGAATATAAAAATAGGAACAAAGAACAATGGCAATAAATGTGAAACAGGATCAGATATGATAGATATTAATCTAATGATATCAATAATCATTTTAAATACCAATGATTATACCAATTAAAAGATTGTCACAGAGCATTTAAAAACAAGATCCATTTATAAGAAATCTACTTTAAATCTTCATATAAAGACACACAAAACTTAGAAGCAAAGGGTTGTGGAAAGGGATATCATACTAATTCAGAGAAGTTTGAGAAGCCGTATGAGTTTCAGTCAAAGCAGATTTGAGGGCGCGGAAAATTACCAGGCACGAAGAAGGCTTTCCATAATGATAAAGGGGTCAGTTCTCCAAGAAGCCATAACAATTCTTGATGTGTATGTGCCTGACAAGAAAGCATCAAATTAGTGAGACAAAAACAGAACTGCAAGGAGAAAGAAAGATGCCCAGCATCATAGTTGGATATTTATACACCCCTCTATCCTAAATGGAGAGATCCAGCAGGCAGAAAATCAGCACAGACATAACTGAACTCAACAACACCATTGACAAAATGGATGTAATAAACGTCTACAGACTGCTTCATCCAACAACAGCAGAATGCACATTGTCTCAAGCTCACATGGCATATACACCAAGAGGGACCACATTCTGGGACATAAAGCATGCTCTAACAAATTAAAATAGCAGAAATCATATGAAGTCTGTTCTATTCTCAGACCATGATAGAAGTAACTTGAAATCAATAGTAAAAAGAGAGGTGGAAAATTCCCAAATACCTAGAAATGAAGCTGTTCAGGTATCAACATTCCATGGGTCTTGCCCTCTGTATGTGAACATGCACAATGACCCAGCACCCAGAGACTTTGAAAGATGGGGCCTGATTGTTCTCTAATTGTGATATACATCTATCATTACTGTGGTGGTTTGTGAACTTGATAACAGCTGTGAAGTTTGGCACTTCCTCACTGTTAATACATGCTGGTATCTGAAATTTGTTCTGTTGGGGGGACAGGCATTATTTAATTAAGTAATGGTAACTGAAATTCATGCACGAGCAAACTGTTCAGAGTGAGGACTGCCTGTATAGCATACATTGAGTAATGTTCCATGGTAAGAAATAAATACCTAGAGGCCTATAGGATGAGAATTCATATCTTGTTATGTGGAAGTCTTTCTCTAAGCGGAATGTGAAACAGAGATATAAAGAAAAAGAGAGTTGCTTTGACTTCATAAAAATGAAAGAATTCTGCATAGCAAAAGGCAACCCAAATAGAGTTGAAGATAACTGGCCAACTTGGACACATAAACATGTGACAATGTCTTTGGCCAACAATTCCTTTTCTTCACAATAGAATGAGGGAGGAAATCTCAGTGAGCCAAACCTCATGAATCGATAGATGAGAGGTTAGACTAAATTTCTCATATGGTGTGGATTTAATTTTATGGAATGCAAAGTATCTTCCAGTAGGAAATATGGAGTATTACCAGTTCAGTTCAGTCGCTCAGTTGTGTCCCCTCTTTGCGACCCCATGAATCGCAGCACGCCAGGAGTATTACCAGTCTTATCCAAATCCTTAGCAATGGACACAGGTAAACCTTGAATAACTGTGATGGCTGAGTTTCTTTTCTGTTCTACAAGAGAGAGAGAACAATTAGCAGAATGTGTGTTTCTCCAGGGCAGAATTCTAGTATTGTCTCTGGACCACTGAGCTTTGCAAACAATCGAAACGCACAGTCTCTGGCAAATCACTCTTAAACAATCCAAAGGGAGAGAAACGGAAAGGCTGATGAACTTGCTAGTCACCGTTGTGGTCCTGAGTCCTGAAAACAGTGATGATGGGGAGTATGTGATGTCACCCGTGTGAAACTTACAGGGCATGGAGATTGAGATGTACAGGGTGTAGATTCCAGTGAATTTGAGTAGGGAAGAATGCCTCTCAGAACCCACCTCAGCTGAATTACTTATGGTCTCAACTGGGAAATGTTGATTAAGAAATGAGAGGATACAGGCAGGAGCAACTCCTGAAATAGTGCCTAAATAACTCAAATATTCCTAAGGAATCCTGCGGACAACTGTGTCAGAGAGGAGCTGACAAATGGAATATAATAAGCACAGAGATCATGCCCTTGTCAGCTAGCGCACGGAGAGCATTACTGATCCTCAGCAAATCCTTACTGATCCGCAGAAAAATGTACTGTGACTGGGTCTAAAACCTGACTGGAATTTTCCATAGATGTGTGATATTGGAGATGCGTTTGCAGCTGCACTTGCCAAATCACCTTTTCAAAGCACAGTAGGTCATGGCCAAAGGAGCAAGGGCTGCTCTGCGTGCTCTCAGGCAGAAAAGGATTTTAGAAATGCCAAGTTCTCTTCCACAAAGGAAGGGGTTAGCAGATTATGAATTAGTGATTAGTACAAGTGTCTGTGATCCCTCAACTAATTTCCATCTTGAAGCTGGGATATAAAGACTCAGGTGCTGGGTGGTGAGCCACAATCTCTCGGAATAGGTGCTTAATCAAGACTAGATGGGCTGAATTTGGGTCTCGGCATCTGGTACCAGCTCTTTTTCCAGCAGGATGCCTTTAGACATGTCCCTGACACCTTTGCATCTATAGCTTTTTGTTGTTGTTTGGTTGTTTAAATATATAAACTGGTGATAACACTACTTGGTGGCATATTCTATTTAAAAAAAAAAAGCAACCTTTCATTACTCAATGCAAATCAAACAGTAAATGCGTTCTCTTAGTAAACCTGCTTAACAATTTTCTGGACTCTTCTGGTCTGGGCCAGATTCAGAAATACACAAGTGAAAGAGGAGACAGTACATCATGTTTTATTCAATTGGGTCTTGATACCTATGTGTGACTCTTAACCAAGGAGTATGCAGTAGTTAGGGACACAGATTGAAATTGTTTAGAGTGTGTCCTAAACTCTGACTGCCAGGATTTAAATCTTAACTCTGGAAATTGTAAAACCTGGGAAAAATTGCTTCCCTAAACTTCATTTCCTGCATCTGAGAAAAATCACAGTATCTACCTTGTTGTAGACTGAATAATACCCTTGTCCCTGAATGTCCACATTCTAATGCCCAGAACCTGTGAATGTCACATTAAATGACAGAAGGGATTTTGCTAATGGAATTAAATGAAGGTTATTGACGGGAAGATTATCCTGGGCTACCTGGATGGGCCCGAAGTCATCACTGGTGTTCTCATGAGAGAGAGGCAGAGGGAGATTTGACTCCAAAGAGAAAGTGATGATGAAGCTGGGTTTGGATTGATGCAGCCCGAAACCAAGGAATGCTGACAAGG
Organism: Capricornis sumatraensis; assembly: GCF_032405125.1. Taxonomy (NCBI): domain Eukaryota; kingdom Metazoa; phylum Chordata; class Mammalia; order Artiodactyla; family Bovidae; genus Capricornis; species Capricornis sumatraensis. The sequence goes on from NW_027184654.1 coordinate 25,508, forward strand.
AAACAGATTCTATCTTAGAGCCTCCGGAGGGGACATGAATGATCCTACCAACTCCTGATTTCAGTTCAGTGAAACTGGTTTTGGACTGCTGTCTTCCAGAACCATGAGAAAATGTGTTTTGTTTTAAGCCACCAAGTTTGTAGTAATATTACGGCAGCCATAGCAAACAAATGTGTACCTCTTAAGAACTATTACCCCAGTTAAAATGTGTGACTGGAGGCACACTTAGTGGCATATGTGCGTGCAGCAGGTATGCCATCATAAGCCATTCTTAACAACCTGAATCCTTGGATTTGCAGGATCATCAAATCCAGTAGTGTGGTTGCCATTTATCTCCTTGTTCATCCTGGTAACATGTCTAGACAGCTAGTAGAGAGAGCTGGGTCCTTCTCCACAGGTCCTCTCACCTCTATTAATTAGAAAGAAAGTCAGAGTTGCTCAGCCATGTCCAACTCTTTGTGATCCCATGGACTGTACCCCCCGAGGCACCTCTGTCCATGGGGATCCTCCAGGCAAGAATACTGAAGTGGGTTGCCATGCCTTGCTCCAGGGGCATCTTCCCAACCAAGGGATCGAACCCAGGTATCCTACATTGCAGATGGATTATTTACCAACTAAGCCACCAGGGAAGCCCATGAGTACTGGGGTGGGTAGTCTGGCTCCTTTCTTCAGGGGATCTTTCTAACCCAGGAATCGAACTGGGGTCTCCTGCATTGCAGTCAGTTTGTTTACCAACTGAGCTACCCAGGAAGCCCTAATTAGAGGGAAGAGGTCACTTAAGATGTTACTTAAGTCACCTTATTCTTTTCCTTTCCTTCATGACTCTTCATCCAACTGGTCTTTATAAATTTTAAAGAAAACAAAGTCATTTCTCAATGGATTCAGATACTACCCCAAATTAATATTCCCAGTAAGTTCTTGTTTTTAGTTCCAGAACCTCATCACCAGAAATTCCTGAGCCTAAATCCCCCCTAGCTTCTGGGATCACTCATTTTTCTCATTTCTACCTTTTCCTTTTAGTTGAGCCTTGTCATTTTAGTCCCTTCTTTAAACACAACTCATAATCAGGTGACATGGCCAAGTGATGAATGTATAGATGGTTTGGTTTTAATCCTGGGTTTTTTGCCATCTACTTACTATATGACATTGGACAGGCTCTTTAACCTCTCTGAGCCTCAGTTTCAAAACAATACATAATATTATAATAATACTAAAGATAGTAAAATAATAAAATAGTATAATAATACTAAAATACAAAAAAAAAGTATTATAAATAATACGTACCCAAGATTGCAATTGTGAGGATTAAATTAGTTTAATATTTGCTAAGCACTTAAAATAGTACTTGTTACAGTGTAAGCACTGTAATTGTGCTTGGTAATAATAATAAATGCAATTCCAAGCACATAACTTACTCAACTTTCTGTCATAACTTTGAGGTATGTATTTGATGAAATCAATAAAATCATTCTGTTTCAAGGGGAACAGAAAAATATTTTTGAGCAATTGTCCATGTGGCTATTTCACCACGTTTAGTGTTTCCAAATTTCTGTACAACAGCCTGGGCTAGTCCAGTAGCAAATTAGAAATAGAGCTTATGTTCTGCACCTTTTACCTCACTGTCCCCCACCGCCCCCCCCCCCCCCCCACAAATCCCCATCTCTTTGGACATAAACTTCCATTTGTCCTCCATCTTCTGTACACCTACTTCTAAGAAAGTGTCTGGGTCCATCCATGTCATTACAAAGTAGCACTGACATATAAACACTATCATGTGTAAAATAGCAAGCTAGTGGGAAGCTGCTGTATAACACGGAGAGCCCAACCTGGTGCTGTCCGATGACCTAGAGGGGTGTGACGGGAGGGCCGAGGTAGGCTCAATTTTATATATATATATATATATATAATTATGACTGATTTGCTTTGTTGTATGGCATAAACCAACACAACATTGTAAAACAATTATCTGCCAATTTGAAAAACAAAGGTGTATGATCTCCAGCTTAGTGTGAATTTAAGACAAAGGTACCATTTACATCAGAGAGACAGCTTTTCAAGACTGGCTTTGCTTTTCAAGTTTGTTTTGTTTTCCTGTCTCTCCCAGCCTTCCAACCATGGACAAATACAGGAGATCTATATTATGGCTCAACACTTAGCACCTGTGCCATTCTCTGAGCCTGAAACGGGCATCTGGGCAACACTCCTGTCCTGGGACTGCTGAGAGGACCACGCCTAGCTCTGTCTCAGGCAAAGGATGAACTGCTGCTCAGGCAGCCCATTGCATCCCATCACCCTGGGTACACGGCAGTGACTGGTTCAGGGAGGGCCTGGGTGGGCTCCTCACAGTCAAGGGCTGTTTCTGGATCTCTAAGAAGAAAATATTTAGCGCAAGGAAGACATGCATCCTTGAGTCTGAAATTCTCAAATCTTCCACAAGCCACCTTCTAATTCTTAAGAGATATATGCAGGGAAAATGCCCTGCTTAGTAATAACTAGAGTTTTAGCCTGAAGTCCCACACAAAATGTCTAATCTTAAGAAACAGATGAGGCCCTAGGTGAGATCTCACTTGTGGCCTAGACCAGTATTGGGCACGATATAGAATAAGGACTACCTGGCTCATAATTACCTGAAGTACTGTTGAAATCCAGACTGTTAACTCTTCCACAAAGCAAGGAAATTAAGAGTGGTGGGGCCAGAATTATGCAGTTTTCATGATTAGTAACTAGTCATTATTTCCAGTCTAACCTGAAAGCAATTTGGTCTCTTTTCTTTCAGGATCTTATCCTTACTTTGGTCTTACAGCTTCCAAACTGAGGAGGAGGAGGGACAAGTGTTCTGAAAAAGGAGGGGATCCAGGCAAGGAAACAGTGTTCAGTTTGAACATTTAAAAAATAGTTTATTCTGGGAAAATGGTGCAAGGAGAACAAAAGAAGGTGGGTCAAATTTTAGGAAAAGTAATGAAATTTAGTGAGCAAATAGCAGTTGAAGGGAAAAGCAAACTGAAATACAGCATCAGTTTAAACAGTTGATGTTAGAGACAGAAGTAGGAGCATCATGCCTACGGAGAGGAAAATACAGTTCTCCCATACTGTTGTCCCCAGGACTGAGCAGAACTTGGTTCATTTAACTTACTGGTTTTCAACCCATAGCATCCACCTGTAAATAAAACACAGGACACTGTGTTGTGATTGCATAACAAATTGTAAATATTAATCATCACAGGTCCAAAAAGCAAACATGCTATTGACCAAAGGTGAGTTGTACAAGGGGAAAGACAGAACTGGGGGCACAAGCAGTCACAGGCATAAAGAAAAGGACGGGATTAGAGTGAAAGGGAATCCTGTAGCTATGTACTATAGCTAATATTTCCTGAGAGCTTCCGTGTGTTGGACATTGAAGGCTGCAAATGTGTTATTATTTGCATCCTCACGGGCAACTCCATGCAGTGGTGGTGATCATCCATTTCCTCATTGTACAGGTGAGGAAACAGAGGCCCAGGAAGGTTGAGTAAATTGATCAGGATTGCAGAGCTAACAACCTGAAGAACAAAGCTTCCAAGCCAAGTGGTCCATCTCCAGAACCAAGGCTTTTAGCCACTGTGCTACCACTTCTCCCTTCGGTAAAAGCTAGCAAAAATCGCATGGCATTATGGAAGAGAAGCGGCGTAAATAATGAAATGAATACGATGTATTGAAAGGAAGAGGGATGAGAAGTAGTGAGGGTAGGGGTTTATCTTCCTGCCTCATGTTAGGGTGCTAAAATCGATCTACAATGGATACAGCAGATGAACACAACGTTTAGAATTATGGGGGTAACATTCATGTGGCCAAAAACTGTCTCTGGAGAGGGGAATTGGGGTTAGAAAAGTTGAATTTCTGTATTTGAAATGCTATCATGTCCACATATTATTTTCATAAAAAATATTTCTATTTGTTTAGAAATAGCTTCAACGGTGTAAATGCATTAAAACGTGAAATTCAAAGTCATCTTTACATCTCATACATTTGTTAAGTGCTTGGCTTATTAGAATTGTTCTTTTCAGCTTTGAAGGTTCTTTTTTTTTAATGAAAAGCAGTATAAATTTTAAAATTTAAAAATTGTTCCTGGTAATATTGCCAGCAAGGCCGAGAGAAGGTGTGGAACTATTACAAGCAAACTGGATTTCAGCCCTGCTTCTGGGAGGCCGTCCTGACAACAAAGGGAAGGAGAGTCTCTAAAGTCAGGGAGCAGAAGCTTTGATCCTCTGGAGTTGTAACAAACAACTTAGAGTAAATGAACCAGGCGGCAGGGTGCCGGGAGGAGGCTGTCGGGCTCTCTGTGATGGTGTTCTTTGTTTTTGTGGGACTAATCTCAGAAATATTGCATTAGGCTCAGTGCTGTGCATTTTTAGGCTGGAGTTACCATATGTTTCCATCTGTATACTTCATGAACGCAAGCACTTTTATGCTTCCTTTAAAATGGGAATCTCCTATTTGAATTGCCTGGTGAAGACCTTTGAAGTGATTCATTAAGTATACATATGCGTGCTCTATCTCCATCTATGTATCTGTCAATCATCCTTTCCCTACTCACCTACCTGTATTAGTCTGCTCAGGCTGCTATAACAATATAGCATAGACTAGGGGGCTTAAACAACAGACGTTTCACACTCCTGGGAAGTCTAAGATCAAGGCAGATCTGCTTCCAGGTGAGTCCTTCATTTTTGGCTTGTAGATGGCCATCTTCTGCTGTGTCCTCCTCACATGGTGGAGAGAGAAAGCTCTAGTGTTTTTTTCTGTTTCTTATAAGAGCTAATCCCAGCTCTACCTTCATGGCCTCTGCTAAACCTAGTTACCTCCTAAAAACTCCGTTTCCTAATTGCATCACACATAAGGGGATAGAGCTTCAGTATATGAATCTGTGGAGGGGGACAAAAGAATTCAGTCTTAACTCTCTATATCTGTTTCTATCTGTCTTTCTGTGTAGAATAATAATAGTGGCTTATAATTCATTTCCCTGTGTTATTTTATCCTTCTCAAACTCGTGTGAGGTAAATTGGCCATAGGAAAATCACTGATTTCACTGAAACACTTGAAGGTGGAATTAACTTTGGGATCACACAATCAGTAAATGATGACGCCACAGTTCAGTCCACTTCTTCTCCATCCTCCTTTCCTTCTCCCTTCACTTTCTGACTCTATTCCAGCCACATTATTTACTAGCTTTTCCCTGAGGACACTGGTATCCTTCTGGGCCTTGGAGAGGTTATTCCCATTATCTGGAAGTCTTCTTCCTCGTATATCTGATTCAGGTGCCTCCCTCTACACTGTTCACATTGAGCCTTCCCAGTAAGACTTCTCCTGTCTACTGTTTAACTTGAAAACCTTGTTTCTCTGCCCACAAGGTCAATTTCCCATATACTGCTTAATCTCTATTGCGTTTGTTACTAGGCTTCCCTGGTGAGTCAGTCAGTAAAGAATCCACCTGTAATGCAGGAGACCTAGTCCGATATCTGGGTCAGGAAGAGCCCCTGGAGAAGGAAATGGCAACCCATTCCAGTATTCTTGCCTGGGAAATCCTGTGGACAGAGGAGCCTACAGGTGGGCTACAGTCCCTGGGGTTGCAAAGAATCTGACAAAACTTAGTGCCTAAACCACAACAACAACTTGTCAGATAATTTACATTGATTTCTGTTCTCCCCTCTGACTAAAAGATAGGCTACACAGAGTCAGGAATTTTGCTTTCATTGAACCTAATAGAGGCCCAGCAGAACTCTAGGGTCTGCAAGAACTGGACACAGTTGTAACTCTTCTGTTTGGTATTTTAGCAGCCTATCTCAGAGCCAAGCCAGTTATTGAAGAGAATCTTTTCTGATACTTTAAGCAGTATGATAAACTTGAAATAAACTTAAACTTTCCACAATTACAGAGCAGGCATGGATTCTTCCTTTGTTTCGCCAGACACATGAACCTGGATCCAAAATCCATCCTCTCCGGGTGAAGTGGGAATGCACAAAGATGACTGGCCTAAGTCTCAGCTGGATAAAAAAGATGCACAAAAGAGACATTTAAACATTTTCAAAAACTAAAACCATAAAGTGTGTTTCCTCTTCACACATCAGGGATTATCTAGCCTTTAGTGTGGTTAGAGTAGTGTGGGGTGGTAGGGGTTGGGGAGAGAGAGATGTAGAGAGAAGTAAGGATGAGTTGCCCTGTCTCTGCCTCCTCTGGACCTTAGTTCTTCCTGGACTGTCACTCCTTACACTCAAAGCAGATTTCAGGAGTCAGCACACATGGTCATGATGTGTGCCTCACTCCACAACCCAGTCACTGGGACCCAGAAAATTTTGCAACCTCAAGTCTCCCTCAACACATCATGACTCATATGTATCAATGAGTAAAGACACATAAACTGTAGTAGATTAATAAGAATAAGTTTTTATATATATATAAATTACATATATACATATTTGTACATGAATCTGGGAAAGATGAGAGCCCATTGAGGCAAATGGCTAGGGGGAGAGGAAGCAGCTAAAGATAGCAGTGGGCACTCTGCCAGTTCCAAGTGTAGGGAAAATAGCCAGAAGTTTGGGTTGGCCAAGTTTACAGTCAAACCAGGGATGTCACAGTGGATGATACATGCAGGTTATTTTCCATCCTCCAAATGCAACTTCTCAAGTCTGGTATGTACTTTTGCACTGGGCTCATGTGTTTCTCACCTTGCAGCACACTTACACCGACATTCCTCACCCATGCACATACACCACACACGTACTCCTGCACACCGCTGAGAGTGTGGTCCTTTGGCTCGTGGTAGGAAGGAAACAGGTTAACAGTTTCACTTAAGTGGGTAGAGTCGTTTTCCAGCAAAGCCCGTTCATCATTGCACAGGATCTGCAGAGCAAGATATGCTCTTTATTTGTTGAGTTACTTCAGAGAAGAAAGAAGTTCGCTAATGCTCCAGTGAAATCCCAGGCAGGTGATGAAAGTACCAGACCCAGAGCACAGACGCAGCTTCCCTGACCAGGAGCCACTAAACACAACACTGTGCTCCTCCAAAGTCAGAGGGGTGCCCTGAGTTGGGGTCCCAGGTGTTCTGAGCATAGAAGTTCCTCTCTAAATATATATGGTGCTATCCCCCGTCGTGCTGTGTGGGTTTGGGCTGGGGAGGCCTGGGTGCTTTGTGTGAGTGGAACACCAGAAGTGTACCCAGTCATAGCAGGTGTGGTGCTGTCCCCCAACACCCCCTCTGTGCTTTGCATATATGAGTTCCAAGTCCAATGGCAGGTGTTGACACTGGGGCCTCCCATCCTAGATGAAATGTTGCGCCTCCCATGTATTCCACCCATGGTGTATTGGCCAGGTGGGCCCCAGTTGTACTGATGGGAAGTGTGGATACCAGGTCCTCCAGTCCTGGGAATGATGTTGTTCCCTCCTATACCACCACCACTTGCATCTTGGACAGGTGGGTTCCAAGCCAGGGGTGGGTCTCACACTTGCAAATCCAATGGATGCATTGTTGCTCTGGTGGAAAGTGGAAATTGACTTGTCCCTTAACACAAATTTCTTCTCCATGGTGATGGGATTTGTAACTGTAGATTTTCTACACTCGTGTGGGTCCTGGGTGCAGCGATGGGAAGTGGTCACACCCCGACCTCTAACCCTAAGGATGGTGGTGTCCCCTGCCATCACTCTACCACCTGGATTCAGCTCAGGTAGAACCCAGGCATTTGGCTTCAAGTTGAAAGCAGATATGTGCCCGGATGCTGGGATGGTGGCCTGCCCTTCCTACTGCAGCAGCCGTGCTGCAGTGAGATGACTCCCAGGTGGCCTGGCCCACAGTAGGAACACACGTGGTGCTGGGTGCCCCACACAGTTCTGTCCAAAAGTTAGGTGGGCCAGATGCTTCTGAATAATTGAGGCCTAGGGCATTCACACCAGCCTCAAAACTCCCACAAGCCTCCCATAGAGGCTGCAGGTCCCATCAACAGTGGGCCTGATACGGTACTACCAGACAGCAAGCTACTGTCTCCAGTACTGGGCACCAGGACCAGGCACTGTGGTATCCGCTCCAAAACCAGCAGTAGCAGATACATCCCTGGGGAAATACCTGAGTTGTAGACAAAGGCCGGCTGCATGTTGATGGTGCTGGTGGCAGACAGGGGATCTGGCAAGCCTGAATCCATTATGCTTCCTCTGGGTGTCTGGACTGCTGAAGAAGTTAGCTTTCTATCTTGTTCTAGGGCTAATGGGTTTCCCAGTGGAATAGACTTGGTAGGCTTCTTCCTACTGTTGGCCCCAGATGTGGGCTGAATGGTGAGTTCTGGGTCCAAGCTTCTGGGTTTCAGGCTTCACTTGAAACATGGGTGCCTCTGTTGACCAGATTCACAGGTAAATAAGTTGAGGCTTGGGTCCAGGCATTGCCACCACTGGGTGCTGTGTTCTCAGAACCAAGAACAGCCATGTGATATGGGTAATGGTTCTTCTTGGAGTCAGAGGTAGACTGAACAATAACAGTCTGAGGAGGAAGTGTTGTGTGCATAGCATCAGTGTCAAAGACTGGTTTGACATCTGTAGAGATGCTATCTGCTGGAGCATAGATAACTGCTGAAGCCATAGGTGGGGGGCTGGGAAAACCAGGAACTGAAGTCATAGGTGGGGGGCTGGGGGAAACAGGAGCTGAAGCCATAGATGAGAGGTTGGGGGAAACAGGAGCTGAAGCCATAGTTGGGGGGCTGGTTGAGGCAGGATTTGGGGATTGAGGGAAACAGCCAAAGCCCTGGGTGGGGGGGTGGGGGGTGGGAAGACAGGGCCCAAAGCCATAGATGGGGGCCCAGGGGAGAAGCAGCCAGAACCCTAGATGGAGGGATGGGGAAGACACCGGCAGGAGTCCTTGATAGTGGGGCTGGGGAAGGGGGAGTAGTGTCTGTGTCAGTGATGCCCGAATCTGAAGGAGGGCACACTTGCAGATGGCATGACTGGGGTGGCAAGAGAGGCTGCAGCAGAAGTGAGGGGCTGCTCAGTTAGAATGGGGAGTGGTGGGAGGGGGAGAATCTACACACATGGGTGTTGGGGATCAATTTTGGTTGGAGGGTGGCTGGGAGGAGAGGGTTAGGGCGCTCAGAGGTATGGAGAGGTCAGAAATAGAAGGTGGTGTTGCTTCGAGTGAACACTGAATGCCTTTATCCTCCGTACGGGTAATTCCCACAGTGAGATTGGAAACTGGAGGAAGAAGAGAACCTGCAGCAACAGAATGAGAGATCACGGGGGCTGTGTTTCTTGCCTCCTGACCCATATAAGGTGTCGGGCAAGGTGGAAGGCCAGCCGGATTGGGGAATCTGGAGGACAGGTCGGCCAAGTGGGTGGTGGTAGGAGGGACCTGCAAAATGTGACTGACCGGGGAGCCTGTGGTCCCTGGGGCAGGCGGAGGGGCACTGCGGCGTCGCATGGCCTTCCTTGCGTCCTTCAGGATTTTGTTCCGCTGACGCTGCATGTTTTGTTTCAGGGTGCCCGAGGCTTTGGCGAGAGTCATGCCTGGAAGCTTCCGAGGCGGAGGAAGGTCACTGCGACCCCACGGCAGAGGCAGCGGTGGTGGCAGTGGCGGCAGCAGTGGCGGCAGGGGCAGAAACTGCGGCATGGGTGTCTTCCGCTTGAGGGGGTGCCTACTGCGGGCAGATCCCAGGGGAGAAGAGCTGCTCCGTGGGGTGTCTGAAGGTTGTTCACGCCGCAGCGCCTTCCCAGACATCAGCGACTCTGGGGAGCTGGGGGTGAGGTCTTCACCCCGCACTTCTATTGGCCTGTCGGGCAGCAGGTTGCAGCACGGACTTGGGGCAGAGAGCACCGTGGCCAGGGGGCCAGGCTGCGAGGGAGGCTGGCGGTCTCCAGCAGTGCCGTCTAAGCAGATGGCGGGGCTTTCGGAGGAAGAGTTCATCCGAGGCACCTGGGCTTCCTCATTGAAGTTGCTTTCTGGGTGCACCGGAAGGCAGTTTGCAGGCTCAGGACTGCACTGGAGGGACGTGAGGACCCCGCTGGTCTCCTGGGGCCTGGGCGTCATTGTCATCTCCCTGTTGAAGTACGGACTTATCTTCCCATTGTCCTCTCCTTCAGCCTCTGTGTGACCTTCCTCCTCTGTCATGCCTTCCCTGGGCTCTTCTTGGACCATCGCCTCACTCTCCTTTGCGCAAGGAAGTGGGAGGTGACTGGTTGGTACCGGCTTCTCAACCTCAACTACCTGGGCAGGTAGCTCAGGTAGTGAACGCAGGAGAGTCATTTTGCGCCCAGGTGGAGGAATTCTGATGGTTCTCGAAGGTCCGGACATCATGGAATTACGAGTGGACAAGATGGGCTTCTTCTTCCGTGAGTTCCTCAAGTTCACCAGGGGTACGATGCCCACAGGGGAGTACCCAGCCTGCTGGATGGGGTACCGCCTTCTTGGCGCGATGTCAAAGCTGGATGATAAAGGCAGTTGATGCTGGTGCAGCCTGTGAACAGGGTGGAAAGCAGAAGCTGGAGCAGCGGGGTGGCCCCGGCCGGATGTGATGGCATCCCGAGAGGGCAAAACCAGCGAGCGACGGCCCGGCGGGTGCCGGCGGCAGAGCCTGGAAACAACTTTACACAGTAAATTGCCCATATAGGACAGATTGTGCGCCAAACGCCCTGAGAATAGAGTGTGAAACTGGGAGAGCGTCTCCCTAGCTTCTGACTCCTCTCGTGGTCAAACACGCACTGGAGGGAGGACTCCTCAGCCGGGCGCTTGTGATGCGTCCATGGTATAGGCATCACAGAGAAACTGTGCTGCGAGCCTGCAGGTGGCAAAGGGCGGGGCACAGGGCGGGGCACAGGGCGGGGCACAGGGCGGGGCCCCAGCTCATGACCTCTCCTGAGCTCTCTAGCAGCCTAGACTTCCCACTGGGGGTGGCAGGTGTTTGGCACCAGATGGGCCACCATTCAGAGACTGCTCAGGACTGTGGCGGCCTTCTCCTCCAGAGGTCATCCTGTCTAGCACCTCATCGTGCAGCCACCTTGGTGCCTGCATTTGTGTCGGCCAGCCCTTCCCTGCCTGGGTCTCAGAGGCCTGTGCAAAGCTGAGTGCAGGAGCCGCCAACGCCGTCGGAGGGCGTTCTGGCACCTATGGGGACCTTCCCAGCTTCACTGTGAAGCCTGGAGCCAGGAGCACCTTCTCCACTGCTGCTGCTCTGCCACCATCTCCAGCCGGCAGGGAACCCTTCCTGGCAGGTAAGGCTCTTTTCACTTCTTTTAGAAATTTGGTACAGCAGTTAAACTTTCGACTGTTCTTCAGGGTGTGCAGATGGTAATGGCTTAGCCAGGATTTGAACCAAGCCTGCTCTGGGCTGTGGTGCCTCCTTGTCATACATGCTTCATGTGTTGTTGTTCTTTTTTTGTACTCCTTGTGGCACTTAGCCCTAAGTGTCATACCTATAATGAGCCTATATCCTACCCTGTAGAAGGTTTTCTTTTGCTCAGTTCGTGAACTGATTGCCTACTGCACTGGGTTCTGATCTCAGAAGATGCAGGTTAGGGACCACCAGTTGTCAGCATAGCACCAGCGGAAGTGTTCCCTTTAGTCTAGTTTGAAGGATCCAGATATGTAAAGATCGTAGTCTAGATAAATCGTGGGCTTTCCTGAAAGAAATTTACCAGTGAATTATTCTGTATGGATTAGGAGCCAGTTTCTATGGATGGCCTTCCTGGAGTATGTTCAGTAAGGCAACTCATTCATGTCTAGAAAGCAAATACATCATTTATTGCAGCTTCATAGTGGAGCCCTGTGTCAGTTTAAAATAGTCAGCACAATTTGGTCACTGTGAGCATGTCAGCTTGGGCCAATCTTTACTACTGTGTATAATTCTAGAGATTCTTATGCCCAGGAGAGAAGACACACTCTTGGGTGTCTAGGACAAGGGAAAGATGTTATTATTCACAAGGTAGAAGCTTCAAAATAATAGGAAAGAACTTCAAAACCCTAGTCTAACATGGCTTGATTGAGTTTGAATCTTGTTTCTTTGGCTTACTTCATTGGAGTGTTTTCTTTCTCCTTGGCTGACATTGTGTGTTACACATCAGGCATGTGACATGTAGAGGTTTCAGAACCCAGAATTGTATTGATCAGTGAAACTTTATTTATATATTTTAGTTTAAAATCTATTTAAAATAACACTGGACATAATTCATATATTATACATTAGTTTTGCCCTCTGCTCTTCAGATTCTTTTTATAGTATGTCAGAGCAAATTTGGACTTCCATCCCCAATAAGATTTGAGATTGGAGGACACAAAAGCTTTTTCTCAGACCTAAATTATGTCTGAAAAAAGCGAGAAATATCATAAGCTCTACCTGACCTCTCTAGGAGCAGAAATGATTTACAGCCGTGGCATTTAACCATAATTCCTTGATCTCGTTTGAGAAGTTCAGTAAGGAACAATCTCTTGATTTTTGTTTCTTCCTTGCTTTCTTGTCTTGCTTACCAACAATCCATTGTAATCCATGAATTAATATGGCATCAGGCTGAATGTTCTCTGGAGCTCATTCAAGTAACTTTTTTCCCTAAAATAACTCTAATTTCCTTGTTTTTCAGCTCCTCATCTTTCCTTGCCCTTTACTAAAACCAGAACTCACCAAAAGCTGACTGGCTTTGTGCAGACCCTTCTTAGGACACTCTTTCCTTAATTATTTTATTCATCACTCTGTTTCATTTTTTGCCTTCTAGAAATATGTTGAAATCTTTCTGTAGTAGATGACTTCCACAACATCTTGGCTTTTATTGGCTTATTAACTTGGATATTTCTACACTTTTATTTAAAAATGGTTTGAGAAGGAATAGAAAGTAAATATATTTCCTAGTCTGCCATCTTGAGCTGAAAATCCTGGTCAGTTTTAGCATCCAACCTTCCCATAGGAAAAAAAAAAAAAAAAAAAAAGCCCTTGGCATTAATAGGTGTAACAACTCAAGATTTCAGCTTTTCTGGGGTAATCACTAAGGACTTAGTATGTGGTAATTCCTAATGCTGCTGCTGCTGCTGAGTTGCGTCAGTTGTGTACCAACTCTGTGCAACCCCATAGCCGGCAGCCCACCAGGTTCCTCCGTCCCTGGGATTCTCCAGGCAAGAATACTGGAGTGGGTTGCCATTTCCTTCTTCAGTGCACGAAAGTGAAAAGTGAAAGTGAAGTCGCTCAGTCGTGTCTGACTCCTTGCGACCCCATGGACTGTAGCCCACCAAACTTCTCTGTCCATGGGATTTCCCAGACAAGAGTACAGGAGCAGGTTTCCATTGCCTTCTTCTAATTTCTAATGGGAAAATAATAACTATTTCATGGAATTTATTTGAGGATTACATTAGATAATGAACACACAAATGCTCTCTAAAGTTTAAAAGTCCATAAAAATGATTTTGCAATTGATTTGTTGCTACTTCAGTTTTCCTTGGCAGTGATTTATGACCTTGCTTGTGTGAGACGATGCTTTCTGATTTGTTGTTTTGAAAGTTAGATTATATTTTTCAACAGCTCAATGAAAATAACATCATTTCTGAAGGTTAAGGGTGAAGCCGTAAAGGTTTCTTGATACCTGTCACTTTACGATATTTTCAGCAGCTCATTCACTCATGTACTTCTCCTCCCTATTTTGTTGTGGACCTACTACCAGCCAGATACCTTACATCAGGTGTTGGAAAACATTTTCCGGATTTTTAAATATATATCTTAGACTTGTTGGGCCGTATACCGTTTCTGTAGCTTCTTCTCCTCCTCTTTCTTCAGCAGCCTTTCAAAATGTAAGGCTCAGTATTAGCTCACCCGTCATCAAAAGACGGGCTGAGCTCACAATGATTTGTGAGCAATTATCTGCCAGTCCCTGCTCTCCATTGTCACTGAGTAAGAGGTGCATTTTTTTTTAGTAAATCATGTCTTTGAGTCAACTCTTAGTCTTCCGGAGCTTGTCCTTACTCTCTTGCTGCTTCTAATCAACAGGGCATTCAGAGAGATCCTGTTAAAACATAAATCAGATTGTATTGCTCAGATCTCTTCAGTGGCTTACTGCAAGCAGAAAGCAAAGTCCTCAGAGTGCCTCCATAGGTAGGCCTAGAAATCTGGGCCTCTGTTTCTTCCCTGACTTGTTCCTTCTCCTCTCTACTTTGCTTACTCTATTTCCCACAAACGGACATCCTTTCTGTTCCTTGAATACTCTAGGCACATTCTTGCCTCCTTCTCTTTCCATCTGACTGTTCTCTCTGCTGGTAATATTCATTCCCCAGATATGCACCTTGCTCCCTTCCACAACCACCTTAAATTCCTTGATAAATTTTATCTCCCCCATAAAGCCTTCATTTATTACTTAATTTCAAGTGGCAGGTACCTTCTATCAGCCACCTCCATCTCCCTACCATGCTTTCCATTTTTTCTCTAGCACTTACCTGATATACTAGTTATTCTATGCATCTATTTAATTTTTATTTACATATTGATATATTTTTATATTTGCTTGTATATTTTTGTCTGCCTCCTCAATTGAAGAGAGGGTATATTCATCTGTGTTGATTACTGCTGTGTCATCAACCTATAAAACATTCTGAAGAATGGTGCCTGAAATTTGATAAGGGATTAAGAAATTGGCCACATAACTAAATATGTACATAAATTAATGAACAAATCTCCAGGGCTTCTGGATGAGGTCTAATGAAAAGAGGAAGACGAATGATTGGGACAGGGTACTACAAGAAGTAGAATTTGGAATACTCTGATAGCTATCCTAATAGAGAAGGTCTTGTTAATTTAGATAGTTTTAATGAGAGAGCTGGGAACTAGGGACACGCAGCATCAAGATTTTTAGAATATATTGTGTAGAGTTCTTTTTAAGTGTGCACAGATATCACTGAAAATCCATGCATGTGTGCATGACTCTATTACTTTATTTAGTGTTTTACAAGAGCCTCTCAAGGACAGGGTTATAGTAAGTATCAGTATCTTTCCTTTATAATGAGCTTAATTTGTTCAAAATTATATCATAATTTTTTTGCAACTGTGAAACCAAACTAGCTTTTGAGTAGACACTCCCTAGAAACCTGTGCGGAGAAGGCAATGGCACCCCACTCCAGTACTCTTGCCTGGAAAATCCCATGGACGGAGGAGCCTGGTAGGCTGCAGTCCATGGGGTTACCAAGAGTCGGACATGACTGAGCGACTTCACTTTCACTCTTCACTTTCATGTATTGGAGAAGGAAATGGAAACCCACTCCAGTGTTCTTGCCTGGAGAATCCCAGGGACGGGGGAGCCTGGTGGGCTGCCGTCTATGGGGTCGCACAGAGTCGGACACGACTGAAGCAACTTGGCAGCAGTAGCAGCAGCAGAAACCTGTGACGTTAATAAAACCAACAAACATGTGTTCAGCTTCCAATGATAGACATACTACAGACTCAATTATGGGCCATCCATTTTAATGAGGGCAAGAAGTGATTTAACAAATACAGAGCAAAGAGGATGTTAAGCTTTGTCCTCTGTTAATATTAGCAATGGATAAAGTGGGCTCCAACATCTTCAAGATAGCTTGAGACCATCATCTCTGTGTCATGGCAGAGGGATGTTCAGCCAGGATATTGTTCTCTGTCACTCAGAAAAATACCCATAATGTATAATGATACTTACTGAGTCAGATATGAGACTTTTGGGTGGTTAGAAGTCCTTTAGCATGATTCTTTCAGATGCCTTAGCGACAAGATGAAGCTAGCCGCTTTGGACACTTTCAGCAATGAAGAGTTTGTTTGGATGTTAATTTTCATGCTGAATGAAATTCAGCTGAATGAATTTCGTGCTGAATTCACCCTACCTACTTGAAACTGCAGCACAGCACACACACTTCAGTTACCAGTTCAGTTCATTCCACAGAATTTTCATAAAACATAGTGTTCTATATACCTGGGATGTATCTCACTTCGTTTTAAGAATTTCCAGATAATTCTTCATACATAGTGTTACAATTCCAATCTTGCCAAGTTCTGCACCAGTTACATAGAACACAGCACATTTATTTCTCTGGTTGTTCAGATCCCAGTGAAAGAAGAATGGAATGGAATCAAAGAGATGAGATCAGAATTCTTGTCCCAGATTTACCATAAAATAATTGTGTTCTCAGGAAAATTATAGCTTTTCTAGACCCCTTTCCTTTTCTTTATTTCAACAGAGTTGCATTCAGTTCAGTTCAGTTCAGTTGCTCCGTCGTGTCCGACTCTTTGCGACCCCATGAATCGCAGCACGCCAGGGCTCCCTGTCCATCACCATCTCCCGGAGTTCACTCAGACTCACGTCCATCGAGTCAGTGATGCCATCCAGCCATCTCATCCTCTGTCGTCCCCTTCTCCTCCTACCCCCAATCCCTCCCAGCATCAGAGTCTTGTCCAATGAGTCAACTCTTCGCATGAGGTGGCCAAAGTACTGGAGTCTCAACTTTAGCATCATTCCTTCCAAAGAAATGCCAGGGCTGATCTTCTTCAGAATGGATTGGTTGGATCTCCTTGCAGTCCAAGGGACTCTCAAGAGTCTCC
Organism: Capricornis sumatraensis; assembly: GCF_032405125.1. Taxonomy (NCBI): domain Eukaryota; kingdom Metazoa; phylum Chordata; class Mammalia; order Artiodactyla; family Bovidae; genus Capricornis; species Capricornis sumatraensis. The sequence continues at coordinate 42,046 of NW_027184654.1, forward strand.
TCCAGCACCACAGTTCAAAAGCATCAGTTCTTTGGTGCTCAGCGTTCTTCACAGTCCAACTCTCACATCCATACACGACCACAGGAAAAACCGTAGCCTTGACTAGACGGACCTTAGTCGGCAAAGTAATGTCTCTGCTTTTGAATATACTATCTAGGTTGGACATAATTTTTCTTCCAAGGAGTAAGCGTCTTTTAATTTCATGGCTGCAGTCACTATCTGCAGTGATTTTGGATCCCAAGAAAATAAAGTCTGACACTGTTTCCCCTGTTTCCCCATCTATTTCCCATGAAGTGATGGGACTGGATGCCATGATCTTCGTTTTCTGAATGTTGATGTAGATGACACCAAATAACATCCCCCTCTTTGCAGTCGTAGCTTCGATGTTATTGGTATTCTGAAACACATGAATACAATGACACATGAAGCTGTGCACCATCTCTGTAACTATGTTTTTAGCGTTGCCTCTATTTTGAAAATGAGAGCATGGCTGAGCACAGAAGTAGACGTTTTGACCAGAGGCTCCAAAGTAAATGCAACTAAACCACAAGTTTCCTTCTTTCCTGAAGCTCACTTAACTGAAACATAGGCTGCTGGACATCAAGCGGTAAAGCATATTATCAGTGTATTTTAAAAGCAGCTATTCTTCTAGGATTTCTAATTAGTAGCAGGAAGTTTTGAAATTCTTAAAGGATCATCTGCTCTTGTGAGATTTACAGCTCTGGTTTCCAGTCAACCAAGTTGAATTAGGGCATCTGAACTTTTGGATGCATCTCAGAACTAGAATTCTGAACCTCTTGAGTTTTTCTTCATGCTGTCAGAAATTCATGCCAGATAATCCTTTTAATAGAGAGTATGTACACACTTGTATATTTTCATATAAGGAACCAATGTGGTGAGTGAGGATGGAAGTGAAGCCCTCAGTCTCAGAGGGGTGTTGAGCTCCTGGTGAAATACAGTCATTATTTCTTCAAAATAGAAAAGCAGTTATTTGAAGTTATTAACACCAAATAGCTATTGATACACTTATCTGTGATACATGTATTTACTGTACCAACTAGGTGTGTTCTCTTTGGGAAGTACACAGCTGTTTGAGACACAGATTGTTTATTTTTGTTTGTTTGCCCACAAAGACTGTGACCTTTTGATCAGGAACGTCTGTATTTTACTAACATCTGGAACCACCAGCTAACACGGTGTCTAAAATGTAGCCAATGAATATGAAATCAAGGAACACATTTTTTAAGTACAGACCAGGGCATGGGCAAATATAAATTTTTTGTTTTCAATCATAACATGATTGAAACCTGTAAACGATACAGACAACAAGCGCTACAGTAATTCAAAGAAGGCATAGAACAGACAACCTGTAAGGATCTATTGTATAGCACAGGGAGCTATACTCAATATTTTGTAATAACTTATTAATGGAAAAGAACCTGATAAAGCACGTATATATAAATTAATCACTGAACTGTACACCTAAAACTAACATGGCATTATAAATCAACTATACTTCAATTTAAAAAACTGACAACAAAAGACACCTAGAAGTCATAGACATGATATTTCCATAGAGAAGCCAGATGAAGAAGAGAGAGAGAGCTTTTGAATTCACCAGAGCAGTCACAGAGAACCTAGGCTTCGACCTGAACTTGAATTTACATTAAGATTGTGTTGCAGATACAGATGTAGGTAATCACATACACTCACTATACTGAGACTAGCTGAAGTTATGAGTGTCGTCCAAGATCCCAAAGCAAGTACAGTGTGCAGTCAAAATTTTAAGTGACACCTAATACACTAAAAAAAAAAAAAAAAAAAGCCCCTTCTGTGATACCGTGTTGTCATTGAAATAATGTTGTTTCTTTCTGGTAGATTATAGTAGAAATTGGTTCTAGTGTCTCCTGTAATTACTAGTTCTGTTTATCCCATCTATAGTTGATCTTCAAAATTTCCATTAGAATGGCTTTGCCAAAATGAAACATACAAGTATTTGTGATGCCTGTATCCAAGCATTTCTTCAGTTGTTCCCTGCTTAGGATTATATGAACAATTCACTATCTTTTCCCTCCTCTAAGAATTCCCTCTGCCCTATTGGGCACCTGGAAAACCCACTTCATTTGTCAAAACTCAGTTTGCATATTATCTCTGTTATGCTGTCTTCTGTTTAGTGTTGTGGTCACACTTTCCTTTTTGCTCCCATTACACTTTTGCATACCCGACTGTTGCACTTGCTACACTGTATTGTAGTTGGATGTTTTACGTAACTCGGGCTTCTTCTGGGCAACATTCCTTGGGGCCAGCGACTACCTTTTCTTCACCCATTGATGCAGCCTTAGCATGTTACTTGGTATGCAGTAGTTAACATAAAAATGAGATCTGAATAAATTTTAAAAGGTAGGTACGTATGACTTATCATCACTTTCCAGGTATAACAGGAAAAATCATTACTGTTGGTGCTGAATGTTCACTTCTATTGTAATGAATGGTGGTGGTACTTGACTCCACTTACATTGTTTTACCTACCATTTTATGTATTTCTACCTGATATCTCCTCTTTATTTCCATTTAGATATTTATTGGTAATCCAAGTAAAGCAGGAATGAGGGTAGGGCTAGGCTATACTTGCCTGGAATAGTAAAGACATTGTGTGACTTTTTGGTGAGAAAATCCTGAGGTATGGGAGGTTTACATCTTCCCTTTGAGGCATATGGAGGGCTCCGCCTCTAAAGAGTTTTATTAGCAACTAATCAAGATGTTTTTGCACAAGGCTCCTGATGAGCTATTAGTAATACTAAGAGTGAATCAGAACTAAAGTAGTTTCTGATTTGTTTTACATTGTAAATGTAGGCTATTATTTTTTAATGCTGGGAGTGGTGGTGGTGGAGAGTGACGGAATGGTCTTTTCCCATCTTGATGTTTCAATCCTGTCAAGAGAGATCTTAAATAATTTCAGCCCTGCTGCTTTACTTACTCCACCCGAGGGTGATCAAGTGACTTATATAGGAAGCTTGAAAAGAATTAAGTGGGCATGTTTGTCTTAACTAATTCTGTTTTCTCCCTTGAGAGTGAGAGTTGGTGTCTTCTGTTTCTGTCATCCTGTGTATTACTAGTTCAGTTATGGACTAGTAATTTCTGGGGTTCAGTTATGGGATCATTTCATTCAATTAAGCCAGGGTTAGGTCAGTACCAGGAATATTTTGACCTCCATCTTTGCTCTTTTATCTTGTTTCTTAATTAACTCTATACCTAGGTCTAATTAAGTGTTGTATCTGTTGTACTTGCACAAATGCATCATTTGGTGTGTTACCTGGAAACACTGAATAGAAAGAAAGGAGCAGACGTTTTGGAGAGGAAAATGTCCACATGGAAATGTTTCGGTGCTTCCATGTTAGGTAGTCTTGTGCCTTGGTCTTTAACGTGTGGTGGGATGTTGGGACCTTTGACTATTTGAAAATACTTCGGCTTATGCAGTTAAAAGCAGTTAACTGCTGAAGTCTAGAAAAGGTTTAATGTATGCTGTATTAGTTTCCAGTACCTGCTGTAACAAATCAGCATAAACTTGGCTTAACATAATAAAAATGTACTGTCTCACAGTTCTAGAGGTCAGAAGTCTGATATCAAGGTGTCATAGGGTTGCACTCCCTAAAGGTGGTCTAGGGGAGAGTCCACTCCTTGTCTCTCTGAGCTTCCGGTGGTTAGTAGCTTCCTTGGCTTGAGGCCACATCGCTTAGTCTCTGTTTTCACTCCCTTTGTGTTTCTGTATCTTCTCTTCATCTGGTCCAAATTGCCCTCTGCCCTTCTTGTTTCATAAGGGCAATTGTCATCATATTAAGAACCCATCTGATTAATACAGGATGGGAATCCCATCTGGAGATCCTTAATGAAACTTGCAAAGACCTTTTTTCCAAGTGAGGTAACAGTTAAGAATTAGAACATGAATGTATCCTTTTGGGGGTCATCCTTCAACCCACTACACCAACAATAAGACTCTGCAGTTGGCTGCAGTTTATTGCATGGGAGAGTGGCTGTTTCTGTCAAGCCACTTAAGTAAAGGTCTGGCATAAAGAAAAGGGGCCCTAGGGAATTGCAGGTGGCTGAGCGAATACCTAGAGCAGAATGAATAGGGACCTGGAAGGTCTTCAGTATAAAGAGAACTTTACCTGGCTCTCAACTTTGGGGTGGGCAGGAGTTTTCAGGGCAGGAAGTACTCAGGCAGCTGCTCACTTTGGCTTACTCTTCAGGTAGTTTTTTTCCCAAGCAGGCTTGACTGAGACAAAGACTTAGTTGTAAGGAAAGTATGTTTTATAGAACTTGTCAGCATTGACATATATGGTTACCATAGGCTCAAGTTAATCCCCTTACATGTGGACCCAAGCTGACATGGAATTTGTCAGTTACGTTGGAGAAAGAACTGTTCTCTGAAAGGCAGGCTTCTTTGGTCTATGCAGTAACATAGCCAGAGGCTGTGAAAATGACTATGGCACCATAGGACCATGGAATCTACACATTATAACTGGAGGTATAATGTTACTGGATAGAACCCACAATCAGGTCAGGACTGCAGTGTGAACAGATCATCAAAGAGGAAGGATAACTCCAGAGTCCATGTGTGATAGGTGCTCAGGGCTGTGCATTGCACATGGCAAGTTCATAGTGACCAGTCAACCTTAGGCCAGGAAAATCCTCCTGGTTCTAAGTTTGCAGGTCAGGACTTTCAGATAAATGGCACAGACCAATGGACATCCTAGTGAGGCTAAAATCAGAGAGACTTTATCTTTCTTTCAAATGCCACTGAGTTTCTGCTATGTTCTTTGATAATTTCTGTACTGGATTCTGAGAATGAAAATGTGCCTAGTTTTATTATTCTAGGAGTGGGGACTGGCTTGGTTTTGAGATTTTTTAAATTGTGGGCATAATGCTGTAATCTCAGATTAAAACTTAGTAACTCTTTAAAATCGTTAAAAGCATGGTTCATGAAAGACCTGATAAACTGCTAGAACAGCCAAGATCCCAGGAGACCACGGCAATGTCAGTGACAGAAGTCTAAGCTGTAGATATGGAAGGATCCCTCAGTCCACTGAGACACTGAAAGCCCTGCCACTGAGAATGAATTAAAACATGCATTTGGGAGGATTCTTTCTGGACATTTAAGGACTTCAGATTTTTAACCCAGCATAACAAGGAAACTTGATTAAAAAAAAAAAAAAAGTGAGGTCTTCAACTTTGTTTTTCTTTCTCAAGATTGCTTTGGTTATTGAGGGTTCTTTTTGGTTACATATACATTTTAGACTAATTTCTTCTATTTCTGAAAAAACAGGGGATTTTGATAGGTATTGCAATAAACTCTTGATAGCTTTGTGTAATATGGACATTTTAACATATTAAGTCTTCCAGTTCATAAACATGGGATATCGTTCCATTTATGTCTTCATTAATTTCTTTCAATAACATTTTTTAGTTTTCAGTGTGCAAGTCTTTCATGTCTTTAGTTAAGTTTATTCATATTTTATTTTTTTGTTACTATTATAAATGAAATTGTTCTCCTGATTTCTTCTTTAGATTGTTAATTGTTAGTGAACAGAAGTGCAAGTAATGTGTGTATGCTGATTTTGTATTCTGCCAAAATAGCAAAAAGAGATAAGAAAGCCTTCTTCAGCAATCAATGCAAAGAAATAGAGGAAGACCACAGAATGGGAAAGACTAGAGATCTCTTGAAGAAAATTAGAGATAGCAAGGGAACATTTCATGCAAAGATGGGCTCGATAAAGGACAGAAATGGTCTGGACCTAACAGAAGCAGAAGATATTAAGAAGAGATGGCAAGAATACACATAAGAACTGTACAAGAAAGATCTTCACGACCCAGATAATCATGATGATGTGATCACTCATCTAGAGCCAGACATCTTGGAATGTGAAGTCAAGTGGGCCTTAGGAAGCATCACTACGAACAAAGCTAGTGGAGGTGATGGAATTCCAGTTGAGCTATTTCAAATCCTGAAAGATGATGCTGTGAAAGTGCTGCACTCAATGTGCCAGCAAATTTGGAAAACTTTTCCACAGGACTGGAAAAGGTCAGTTTTCATTCCAATCCCAAAGAAAGGCAATGCCAAAGAATGGTCAAAATACTGCACAATTGCACTCATCTCACATGCTAGTAAAGTAATGCTCCAAATTCTCCAAGCCAGGCTTCAGCAATATGTGAACCATGAACTTCCAGATGTTAAAGCTGGTTTTAGAAGAGGCAAAGGAACCAGAGATCAAATTGCCAACATCTGCTGGATCATGGAAAAAGCAAGAGAGTTCCAGAAAAACATCTATTTCTGCTTTATTGACTATGCTAAAGCCTTTGACTGTGTGGATCACAAGAAACTGTGGAAAATTCTGAAAGAGATGGGAATACCAGACCACCTGACCTGCCTCTTGAGAAACTTATATGCAGGTCAGGAAGCAACAGTTAGAACTGGACATGGAACAACAGACTGGTTCCAAATAGGAAAAGGAGTACGTCAAGGCTGTATATTGTTACCCTGCTTATTTAACTTCTATGCAGAGTACATCATGAGAAACGCTGGACTGGAAGAAGCACAAGCTGGAATCAAGATTACCGGGAGAAATATCAATAACCTCAGATATGCAGATGATACAACCCTTATGGAAGAAAATGAAGAGGAACTAAAAAGCCTCTTAATGAAAGTGAAAGTGGAGAGTGAAAAAGCTAAAAGCTCAACATTCAGAAAACGAAGATCATGGCATCTGGTCCCATCAGTTCATGGGCAATAGATGGGGAAACAGTTTCAGACTTTATATTTTTGGGCTCCAAAATCACTGCAGATGGTGACTGCAGCCATGAAATTAAAAGATGCTTACTCCTTGGAAGAAAAGTTATGACCAACCTAGATAGCATACTGAAAAGCAGAGACATTACTTTGCCAACAAAGGTCCGTCTAGTCAAGGCTATGGTTTTTCCAGTAGTCGTGTATTGATGTGAGAATTGGAATGTGAAGAAAGCTGAGCACCAAAGAATTGATGCTTTTGAACTGTGATGCTTTCTTCTCTGAAGAGAAGACTCTTGAGAGTCCCTTGGACTGCAGGGAGATCCAACCAATCCATCCTAGAGGAAATCAGTCCTAAATATCCATTGGAAGGACTGATGCTGAAGCTGAAACTCCAATACTTTGGCCACCTGATGAGAAAAACTGACTCATCTGAAAAGACCCTGATGCTGGAGAAGACTGAAGGCAGCAGGAGAAGGGGATGACTAAGGATGAGATAGTTGAATGGCATAACCGATTCGACGGACATGAATTTGAGTAGGCTCTGGGAGTTGGTGATGGACAGGGAAGCCTGGTGTGATGCAGTCTGTGGAATCGCTAAGAGTTGGACATGACTGAGTGACTGAAGTGAACTGATACCAGATGGAAATGATACCTTTTCGCTCTTTTCAAGGTATTATGAAGCTCAGTAGAGATAAGGAATGTAAAAGTACCTAGGAAATTATGAAATTCGTTGCAAATGTGTATTGTTCATGAAATTATACTCCAGATTGCAAGCTTTTTAAGAACAAAGACTATTTCTCTGTCCATTCCAAGAATATCCTTACATTGCAACTGTTTAAAAATATTTTCTTTATTTGAAAACCAACCCAAGATCACTCTTACATAAGTTGGAAAAAAGTACAACACATTTTCCTCACACCTCAAATATCACAGATGGAAAACTGTCATTTTGCCTCCCTATTTTCTATGCTAAAATGATTTTTTAAAGGTAGCAAATGACTAATATATGCCTAAGGAAAATTTAAGATTTTAACTATTTCTGTTTGTAAGTGACTATTTGTCAATGAATTAATAACTATTTCTTAATGAATTGAATGTGCCAGTGTCAATAGAGAAGCCATTTTTTTTCTTTCAGTTTTATTGAGATACAGTTGACATACAGTACTATATAACCTTAAGTGGTAAACATAGTGATTTGACATACATGATTCATGAAATGATTACCATAATAATTTTTCTGACTGTCCATCATCTCAAATGAACAGAAAAAATACAGAAAGAAAAATTTGTTTCCTTGTGATGAGAACTCTTGGGATTTACTCTCTTAATAACTCTAATGTATAACATAGTTAGTTCAGTCACCCAGTTGTGTCTGAATCTGTGACCCTATGGACTGCAGCACCCAGGCTTCCCTGTCCTTCATCAACTCCTGGAGCTTGCTCAGACTCAGGTCCATTGAGTTGGTCATGCCATCCAACCATTTCATCCTCTGTCATCCCCTTCTCCTCCTGGCTCCAATCTTTCCCAGCATCAGGGTCTTTTCCAATGAGTTAGTTCTTCGCATTAGGTGGCCAAACACAGAGAAGTATTAATTATATTTATCATGTATAGTACATACCTAGTACTTATTTATCTTTATAATTGGAGGCTTGTACTTTTTGACTCAGTTCAGTTCAGTTCAGTTCGGTCGCTCAGTCGTGTCCAACTCTTCGCGACCCCATGAATCGCAGCATGCCAGGCCTCCCTGTCCATCACCATTTCCCGGAGTTCACTCAGACTCACGTCTGTCGAGTCCGTGATGCCATCCAGCCATCTCATCCTCTGTTGTCCCCTTTCCCTCCTGCCCCCAATCCCTCCCAGCATCAGAGTCTTTTCCAATAAGTCAACTGTTCGCATGAGGTGGCCAAAGTACTGCAGTTTCAGCTTTAGCATCATTCCTTCCAAAGAAATCCCAGGGTTGATCTCCTTCAGAACGGACTGGTTGGATCTCCTTGCAGTCCAAGGGACTCTCAAGACTCTTCTCCAACACCACAACCTCCATCTAATTCCATCTCCTCCTACCAACTGCTTTTGGTAATCACAAATCTGATTTCTTTTTCTATGAGTTTGCTTGCTTGCTTGCTTGTTTGTATTTGAAGCATGATAGACCTACAACACTATCTTAGTTTTGTTACACAGCATGATGATTCGATATCTCTATACTTTTCAAAATATCTCTATACTTTTCACCACGGTAAGTCTAGATACCATCTGTAACCATACGAAGATATTACATAGTTATTTCATACCCCTGAATAACTTTTTTTTTGTAACTGGAAGCTTTTAATTTCCTTCAGCTGTTTGTTTCCTCCCCATACTTCACTTCCCTCTGACAAATACCTGTGTATTTTTTATATCTGTATGTTTTATCTGTTCATTGGTTTTGTTTTATTTTTAATTCCACATATACGTGATTATACAGATTTGTGTTCCTCTGCCAAACTTATTTCACCTGGGTTAGGGTTAGGGTAAGAGCATAATGTACTCTAGGTCTGTCCATTGTTGTCACAAATGGCAAGATTGTATTCCTTTTTTATCAGTGAGTAATATTTCACTCTGTATTTAGGCATGAATGTGTGAGTGTATATATATATGTAAAATAACTTCTTTATTTGTGTATACCATGTTGGCTATTGTAAATGATACTGCAATGAATATAGCAATCTCTGTATCTTTTATAATCAGTGTTTTCTTTTTCTTTGGATAAATACCCAGGAGTGGAATTGCTGGACGGCATCATAATTCTATTTTCAACTATTTACGGAGTCTATACGCTGTTTCCTACAATGGTTGTACCAAGTTACATTCCCATTAAAAGCACATGGGGTTTCCTTTTCCCTTTGCTCCATATCCTCGCCAACACTGGTTATTTGTTGCTTTTGGGGTGATTACCATTGTGACAGATATAAGGTGATATCTCATGGTGGTTTTAATTTGCATTTTTCTGATGGTTAGAGTAGACATCCTTGTCTTGTTCCTCATCTTAGTGGTAATACTTTCAGCTTTTCATCATTAAGTATAATGTGAACTGTGGCCTGGTTATATATGCCTTTTATGATGTTGAAGTATGTCCCCTGTATCCATTTTTTTGGAGAGCTTTCATCATAAATAGATGTTAAATTTTGTGAAAGCCTTTTTTTTTCTGTGTCCATTGATATGATCATTTGATTTTTATTCTTTGTTTATGTTGTATATCACATTGATAGATGTGTATAACGAACCATCCTTGCATCCTAAGATAAATCTTACTTGTTCAAGGTGTATGATCATTTTTAAGTATTGTTGAATTTGATTTGCTAATATTTTATTGAGAATTTTTATATGCATATTAAAAGTGATTGGCCTGTAATTAGTGTGTGAGTATGTGTGTGTGTGTTTGAGAGAGAGAGAGAGAGAGAGAGAGAGAAAGAGATCTTTGTCTGGTTTTGGTATCAGAGTGATGCTGGCCTCACTTAATGAGTTCAGAAGTATTCCTTCTTTCCTCTGTTTTTGTTTGAAACAATTTGAGGGGTCTAGGTGCAATATTAACTCACCTTTAAATGTTTTCTAGAATTCACCTGTGAAGTCTTCTGTTTCTGGACTTTAGTTTATTGATAGTTTTCTGTATATTACTGATGAAGTTTCATTACTGGTAATGGACTTTCATATTTTCTTTCTTCCTGCTTCAATCTTGGAGCTTGCACATTTCTAGGAATTTCTGCATTTCACCTAGATGTCCATTTCTAACCTATAATCATTTGTCACCCCATTTGCCTCCTGCCCTCAATCTTCTCCAGTATCAGGGCTTTTCCAGTGAGTCAGCTCTTTGTATCAGGTGGCCAAATTATTGGAGCTTCAATCAGTCCTTCCAATGAATATTCAAGGTTGATTTCTCCCATGGGTTCAGTTCAGTTCAGTTCAGTTCAGTCGCTCAGTCATGTCCAACTCTGCGACCCCATGAATCACAGCACGCCAGGCCTCCCTGTCCATCACCATCTCCTGGAGTTCACTCAGACTCACGTCCATCGAGTCTGTGATGCCATCCAGCCATCTCGTCCTCTGTCGTCCCCTTCTCCTCCTGCCCCCAATCCCTTCCAGCATCACTCTTTTCCAATGTGTCAACTCTTCACATGAGGTGGCCAAGGTACTGGAGTTTCAGCTTTAGCATCATTCCCTCCAAAGAAATCCCAGGATTGATCTCCTTCAGAATGGACTGGTTGGATCTCCTCGCAGACCAAGGGACTCTCAAGAGTCTTCTCCAATACCACAGTTCAAAAGCATCAATTCTTCAGCGCTCAGCCTTCTTCACAGTCCATCTCTCACATCCATACATGACCACAGGAAAAACCATACCTTGACTAGACGGACCTTAGCTGGCAAAGTAATGTCTCTGCTTTTGAATATACTATCTAGGTTGGTCATAACTTTTCTTCTAAGAAGCAAGCATCTTTTAATTTCAGGGCTGCAGTCACCATCTGCAGTGATTTTGCAGCCCAGAAAAATAAAGTCTGCCACTGATTCCACTGTTTCCACTGTTTCCCCATCTATTTCCCATGAAGTGATGGGATCAGATGCCATGATCTTTGTTTTCTGAATGTTGAGCTTTAAGCCAACTTTTTCACTCTCCACTTTCAGTTTCATCAAGAGGCTTTTTAGTTCCTCTTCACTTTCTGCCATAAGGGTGGTGTCATCTGCATATCTGAGCTTATTGGTATTTCTCCCGGCAATCTTGATCCCAGCTTGTGTTTCTTCCAGGCCAGCGTTTCTCATGATGCACTCTGCATAGAAGTTAAATAAGCAGGGTGACAATATACAGCCTTGACGTACTCCTTTTCCTATTTGGAACCAGTCTGTTGTTCCATGTCCAGTTCTAACTGTTTCTCCTGACCTGCATACAGATTTCTCAAGAGGCAGGTTAGGTGCTCTGGTATTCCCATCTCTTTCAGAATTTTCCACAGTTTCTTGTGATCCACACAGTCAAAGGCTTTAGCATAGTCAATAAAGCAGAAATAGATCTTTTTCTGGAACTCTCTTGCTTTTTCCATGATCCAGCAGATGTTGGCAATTTGATCTCTGGTTCCTCTGCCTTTTCTAAAACCAGCTTGAACATCAGGGAGTTCGCGGTTCACGTATTGCTGAAGCCTAACTTGGAGAATTTGGAGCATTACTTTACTAGCATGTGAGATGAGTGCAATTGTGCGGTTGTTTGAGCATTCTTTGGCATTGCCTTTCTTTGGAATTGGAATGAAACTGACCTTTTCCAGTCCTGTGGCCACTGCTGAGTTTTCCAAATTTGCTGGCATATTGAGTGCAGCACTTTCACAGCATCATCTGTCAGGATTTGAAACAGCTCAACTGGAATTCCATCACCTCCACTAACTTTGTTCGTAGTGATGCTTTCTAAGGCCCACTTGACTTCACATTCCAAGATGTCTGGCTCTAGATGAGTGATCACATCATCATGATTATCTGGGTCGTGAAGATCTTTTCTGTACAGTTCTTCCGTGTATTCTTGCCACCTCTTCTTAATATCTTCTGCTTCTGTTAGGTTCAGACCATTTCTATCCTTTACTGAGCCCATCTTTGCATGAAATGTTCCCTTGGTATATCTAATTTTCTTGAAGAGATCTCTAGTCTTTCCCATTCTGTTCTTTTCTTCTATTTCTTTGCATTGATTGCTGAAGAAGGCTTTCTTATCTCTTCTTGCTCTTCTTTGGAACTCTGCATTCAGATGCTTTTATCTTTCCTTTTCTCCTTTGCTTTTTGCCTCTCTTCTCTTCACAGCTATTTGTAAGGCCTCCCCAAACAGCCATTTTGCTTTTTTGCATTTCTTTTCCATGGGGATGATCTTGATCCCTGTCTCCTGTACAGTGTCACAAACCTCATTCCATAGTTCATCAGGCACTCATCTATCAGATCTAGGCCCTTACATCTATTTCTCACTTCCACTGTATAATCATAAGGGATTTGATTTAGGTCATACCTGAATGGCTAATGATTTTCCCCACTTTCTTCAATTTAAGTCTGAATTTGGTAATAAGGAGTTCACGATCTGAGCCACAGTCAGCTCCTGGTCTTGATTTTGTTGACTGTATAGAGCTTCTCCATCTTTGGCTGCAAAGAATATAATCAATCTGATTTCGGTGTTGACCATCTGTTGATGTCCATGTGTAGAGTCTTCCCTTGTGTTGTTGGAAGAGGCTGTTTGCTATGACCAGTGCATTTTCTTGGCAAACCTCTATTAGCCTTTGCCCTGCTTCATTCCCCATTCCAAGGGCAAATTTGGCTGTTACTCCAGGTGTTTCCTGACTTCCTACTTTTGCATTCCAATGCCCTATAATGAAATGGACATCTTTTTTGGGTGTTAGTTCTCAAAGGTCTTGTAGGTCTTCATAAAACTGTTCAACTTCAGTTTCTTCAGCGTTACTGGTTGGGGCATAGACTTGGGCAACTGTGATATTGAATGGTTTGCCTTGGAGACAACAGAGATCATTCTGTCATTTTTGAGATTGCATCCAAGTACTGCATTTCAGACTCTTTTGTTGACCATGATGGCTACTCCATTTTTTCTGAGGGATTCCTTTCAGCAGTAGTAGATATAATGGTCATCTGAGTTAAACTCACCCATTCCAGTTCATTTTAGTTCGCTGATTCCTAGAATGTCAACGTTCACCCTTGACATCTCTTGTTTGACCACTTCCAATTTGCCTTGATTCATGGACCTAACATTCCAGGTTCCTATGCAATATTGTTCTTTACAGCATCGGATCTTGCTTCTATCACCAGTCACATCCACAACTGGGTATTGTTTTTGCTTTGGCCCCATCCCATCATTCTTTCTGGAGTTATTTCTCCACTGATCTCCAGTAGCATATTGGGCACCTAATGACCTGGGGAGTTCCTTTTTCAGTGTCTTATCATTTTGCCTTTTCATACTGTTCATGGGGTTCTCGAGGCAAGAATACTGAAGTGGCTTGCCATTCCCTTCTCCAGTGGACCACATTCTGTCAGACCTCTCCACCATGACCCACCCGTCTTGGTGTGCCCCGCAGGCATGGCTTGGTTTCATTGAGTTAGACAAGGCGGTGGTCCTAGTGTGATTAGATTGACTCGTTTTCTGAGTATGGTTTCAGTGTGTCTGCCCTCTGATGCCCTCTTTCAACACCAGAGTGCCAGGCTGTGATGGCGCAGGAATGGCCAGGAGGAGCCACCCCGCATCTGAGGTCAGGGTGGCGGCCAGGAGGAGCTACCCAGTGTCCGAGGCCAGTGGCAGCTGGGAGGAGACACCCCACATGCGAGGTCAGGAGCGGCCAGGAGAAGCCACCTCGCATCCGAGGCCTGGGGCGGTGACTCTGAGAAGCCAGCCCAAGGCCAGGGGCGGCATCTGGGAGGAGGCACCAACGCCCGAGGCCAGGGCTGGTGGCCGGGAGGAGCAACCTGAGGAGCCTTGGCTGAGCAGGCACAGGAGGGCCTAGAGGAGCTATCCCACGTTGAAGGTCAGGAACGGCAGTGGTAAGGAGATACCCCTCGTCCAAGGTAAGGAGCAGCCGTGAAGAGATACACCACGCCCAAGGTAAGAGAAACTCCCATGGGTCCACGTTATTAAGTATTTGTGTGTTTTTCTCCTGTGAACCTGTCCCATGTCAAGTTAATTCTTAGACCAACCAGAAGAACCTAGAAGGGTAGTAAAAATTTCTGCCTCAACAGTAGCCAGTGATGATGTTCTGAGCTGCTCCTCATATTGGTGTTCTAGAAATGTTTCCAAAAGGCTTGCTGTAATAATTACCTGGATGAGGCACAAGGATCTGAAATATTTAACAATAAACTCACCTCTAAAGCCTCTGCCTTTTCCATTCTAAGTCAAGTTTTAGTGTCATGCTAAAATGCTGTAATATTTCAAACTTTAATATCTACATCTGTAAAATGGTGAAAATAATTTCCTACTTATAGAGGGTTATGAGGCTTATGATAATGGATATAAAAAGTTTAGCCCAGGGCCTGATACAGTGTTCATTCTTATTGCATAATAACTGTAGAAATAGTAGTAGTGGACGATTGCCATCTTCTTTACTTTTTTCCAAACGATTTTGCTTATTTGTTTCTCAAGCAAGAATGCAAGGCCACATTTATAAAAACTCTATCCTAATTATGTTTTATTTTTTTCTGGCATAGTAATTATCTGCTGTTTTTTAAATGTTTAGCTTCATAAATGCTGCATTACTCTACTTTACATGTTATAACCGTTTACATTTGATGTAAAGCTTCTTTCGTGCTCTTCATTTTGAGCTTCATAACTATCTTATGAGTCATGTAAGACAGATGCAAAATATTCATAATGCAAGGAAAGCGGATGAGAAGTTAAGTAAGTTGTCTTAGCTCACATAAGCAAGTAAATGACAGATTTTAGAAATGATTTTCTGATTATGTTGTGCTTTCCTTGGTGTATTAAGAACACATCATCTTTCTTCCATTTACACCTTTATTTAATTTCAATTTGATCTGTGAATACAGGCATTGGAAAAGCTGGAACAAAAGTAGCCAGTGTGGTTTCAGAAAGATGCACTTAATGATTTCCTCAATAATGATTTTGTCCTAGGCCCAAATGGGCTGTGATCATCCATAAAATAATTGGCTTACTGTGAAAGCCAAGCTCAATACCAAATGGAAAGTCTTGTCAATGCCTTCTAGACTGATGACTGATCTCCCTCAATAGCAGCATAAATATTTTTAAACTGCATGAGCATAACTATGTGTGTTCACATTTGTCTAGGCTATGTATACATATCTCATGAAGGAATTTAAAACCAGAGTTAGGGTTTGATTTTTCAATGTGTATGGACTCACTGTTAGATAAGACTGGCCTGGTTTTGTGTGTTGGGAAACTATGTGGCCTGAAAGAATATAAGCTGAAAAGAGCTGGTGCCTCACAAAGGACACCGGGTACAGAGAAGCAAGGATCATTTGCCAATAGGGTATTTTCTAGGTACCCCTTTGGTCTGGTATTATGTTCCTGTTTCATTCCAAGTATAAAGTAAAGAGCAGAATCTGTCACTCCAAAATCTGCCTCTTTGGCCTAAAGATTATTTTAGGCTACCTATTTTTTTTTAATTTTTTTAATTTAAATTTAATTTTTTAGAAACCACAGATATAGAAGAAGCTCTGAAAGCAAGTAAAAGTTACACTTGTGTAAGAGACATTTACATTTATAAGAGGATCTCCATTTATAAGGGTGTTTTCCTCCCTAGTCATCTAGAGGTGATGCTGGATGAAATCTCTAGATCTCTAGAATTTCTAGGTTCTCTAGAAACTCTTATCATTGGAAAAGTCTTGGACTTAAAGGAAAGGCAATGCCAAAGAATGCTCAAACTACTGTACGATTGTGCTCATTTCACGTGTGAGAAAGATAATGCTCACAATCCTTCAAGCTAGACTTCAACAATATGTGAACTGAGAACTTCCAGATGTACAGACTGGATTTAGAAAAGGCAGAGGAACCGGAGATCAAATTGCCAACATCCGTTGAATCATAGAAAAAAAAAAAAGAGGGAGGGGGGAATTCCAAAAAAGCATCTGCTTCATAGACTACAATGGAAACTTTGACTGTGTGGATCACAACAAACTCAGAAATTCATAAAGAGATGTGAATGCCAGACCACCTGACCTGCTTCCTGATAAACCTGTGTGCAGGTCAAGAAACAGCAGTTAGAACTGGACATGCAACAACAGACTGGTTCAAAACTGGGAAAGGAGTGCATCAAGATGTATTTTGTCACCCTGCTTATTTAACTTATATGCAGAGTACATCATGTGAAATGCTGGCCTGGATGAATCACGAACTGGAATCAAGATTGCCAGGAGAAATATCAATATCAGATATGCATATGATATCACTCTAATGGCAGAAAGTGAAGAGGAACTAAAGAACCTCTTAATGAGGGTGAAAGAGGAGAGTGAAAAAGCTGACTTAAAACTCCTCATTCAAAAAACTAAGACCATGGTGTCTAGTCTGATCACTTCATGGAAACAGTGGCAGATTTTATCTTCTTGAGCTCCAGAATCACTGAGGATGGTGAATGCAGCCATGAAATTAAAACATGCCTGCTCCTTGGAAGAAAAGGTATGACAAACATAGGCACTGTATTAAAAAGCAGAGATTTCATTTTGCTGAGGAAGCTCTGTCTAGTCAAAGCTATGGTTTTTCCAGTAGTCATGTATGAATGTGAGAGTTGGACATAAAGAAGGCTGAGCACTGAAGAACTGATGCTTTCAAATTGTGATGCTAAAGAAGACTCTTGAGAGTTCCTTGGATAGCAAGGAGATCAAACCAATCAACCCTAAAGGAAATCAACCCTGAATATTCATTGGAAGGACTGATGCTGAAGATGAAGCTTCAATACTTTGGTGACCTGATATGAAGAGCTGACTCACTGGAAAAGACCCTAATGCTGGGAAAGATTGAGAACAGGAGGTGAAGGAGGCAACAGAAGATTGGGATGGTTGGATGGCATCACTGACTCAGTGGACATGAGTTTGAGCAAATTCCAGGAGATAGTGAAGGACAGAGAAGCCTGATATGCTGCAGTCCATGGGGCTGCAAAGAGTCAGACACAAGTGAGCAACTCAGCAACAACAATCATATCCTTGTTCACTGTGTTTGCCAGATAATTTTCCATAAATGTCTTGTACTTCCCCAACATTGTTCTTTTGTCTTTAACAGGAGATGGTATTTACGGCGATGTTTTGGACCATTTTGGAGAGTTACTCAGTTTTCCTGGGTGTTTCCCTTGTATACAGGAGGAATACATGTTTTTTACTTATGTTTTTTTTTTTTTTCTCCTGTTAAACCTGCCTTTTTATTACAGGAGCAAAAACAAGACTGTGAGTTGACTGTGACTCAGATCAGGAACTCCTTATTGCCAAATTCAGACTGAAATTGAAGTAAGTAGGGAAAACCAGTAATCCATTCAGGTGTGATCTAAATCAAACCTCTTACGTTTATACAGCGGAAGTCACAAATAGATTCAAGTGATTAGATTTGATAGAGTGCATGAAGAACTATGAAAGGAGGTTCATACCATTGTACAAGAGACGGTGATCAAGAACATCCCCAAGAAAAAGAAATGCAAAAAGGCAAAATGGTTGTCTGAGGAGGCCTTACAAACAGCTATGGAAAGAGGAGAAGTGAAAGGCAAAGAAGAAAAGGAAAGATATACCCATTTGAATGCAGAGTACCAAAGTGTAGTGAAGAGAGATGAGAAAGCCTTCCTCAGTGATCAGTGCAAAGAAATAGAGGAAAACAGTAGAATGGGAAAGACTAGAGATCTCTTCAAGAAAATTAGAGATACCAAACGAAATTTTCATGCAAAGATGAGTACAATGAAGGACAGAAATTATATGGACTTAAGAGAAACAGAAGATATTAAGAAGAGGTGGCAAGAATACATAGAAGAACTGTACAAAAAAGATCCTCATGACCTAGATAATCATGATAGTGTGATCACTCACCTAGAGCCAGACTTATTAGAATGTGAAGTCAAGTGAGTCTTGGGAAGCATCACTCCAAACAAAGCTAGGAGAGGTAATGGATTTCCAGTTGAGCTATTTTAACTCCTAAAAGATGATGCTGTGAGAGTGCTGCACTCAATATGCCAGCAAATCTGGAAAACTCAGCAATGGACACAGGACTAGAAAAGGTCATTTTCGTTCCAATCCCAAAGAAAGGCAATACCAAAGAATGTTCAAACTACCACACAATATCACTCATCTCACATCCTGGCAAAGTAATGCTAGGCTTCAACAGTACATGAACAAAGAACTTCCAGATGTTCAAGCTGGATTTAGAAAAGGCAGAAGAACCAGAGATCAGTTTTCCAACATCTACTGAACCATCAGAAAAGCAAGAGAGCTCCAGAAAAAACATCTACTTTTGCCTTATTGCCTATGCCAAAGCCTTTGACTGTGTAGATCACAACAGACTGTGGAAAAATCTTCAAGACATGGGAATACCAGACCACTGGACCTGTGTCCTGAGAAATCTGGTCAAGCACCAACAGTTAGAACTGGACATGGAACAACAGACTGGTTCCAAATTGATAAAGGAGTACAACACTGCTGTATATTGTCACCCTGCTTATTTAACTTATACACAGAGTGTATCATGCAAAATGCCAGGCTGGATAAAGCACAAGCTGGAATCAAGATTGCCAGGAGAAATATCAATAACCTCATATATGCAGATGATACCACACTTATCGCAGAAAGCAAAGAAGAACTAAAGCGCCTCTTGATGAAAGAGGAGAGTGAAAAAGTTGGCTTAAAGCTCAACATTCAGAAAACAAAGATCATGGCATCTGGTCCCATCACTTCATGGCAAATGGATGGGTAAACAGTAGAAACAGTGGTTGGCTTTATTTTTCTCAGCTCCAAAATCACTGCAGATTTTGATTGCAGCCATGAAATTAAAAGGTGCTTTCTCCTTACTCAATGGTAGGAAACTTTTGAGCAACCTAGACAGCATATTAAAAAGCAGAGACACTACTTTGCCAACAAAGGTCCGTCTAGTCAAGGCTATGGGTTTTCCAGTAGTCTTGTATGGATGTGAGAGTTGGACTATAAAGAAAGCTGAGCACAGAGGAATTGATGCGTTTGAACTGTGGTGTTGGAGAAGACTCTTGAGAGTCCCTTGGACTGCAAGGATATCCAACCAGTCCATCCTAAAGGAGATCAGTCCTGGGTGTTCATTGGAAGGATTGATGCTAAAGCTGAAACTCCAATACTTTGGCCACCTGATGCAGAGAGCTGACTCATTTGAAAAGACCCTGATGCTGGAAAAGATTGAGGGCAGGGGGAGAAGGGGACGACAGAGGATGAGATGGCTGAATGGCATCACTGACACAATGGAAATGGGTTTGGGTGGACTCCGGGAGTTGGTGATGGACAGGGAGGCCTGGCATGCTACGGTTCATGGGGTCACAAAGAGTTGGACACGACTGAGCGACTGAAATAAACTGATAAAGTATTTGTTTTCTCTGTCTGACTTATTTCACTGAGTATGAAATCTCTAGATCAATCCATGTTGCTGCAAGTGACATTATTTTGTTCTTTTTAATGATTGAGTATCCATTGTATATATGTATTGCATCTTATTTTTCCATTCCTATGCCAATGAACATATGGGTTTGTTTTGCATCTTGGCTATTGTAAACAGTGCTGCAATGAACATTGGGGTGCATATATCCTTTAAAACTATGTTTTTCTCTGGGTATTTGCTACAGATGGAATTACTTGGTCATATGATATTTCTTTTATTTTTCTGAGAAACCTCCATATGTTTTCTATAGCAGCTACACCAACTTATTTTCCTACCAACCATGTAAGAGGATTCCTTTTCTCCACACCCTGTCCAACATTTGTTATTTGTAGACTTTTTAATGATGGCCATTCTGATTGGTGTGAGGTGGTGCCTCAATGAAGTTTTGATTTGCATTTCTCTAGTAATTTGTTATGTTGAACATCTTTTCATGTGCCTACTGGCCATCTGTTATGTTTCTTTGAAGAAATGTCTATTAAGTTCTTCTGCCCATTTTTTTTTATTGTTTTTGTTATTGTTCAGTTGTGTGAGCTATTTATATATTTTGGAGATTAAACTCTTGTCTGTCACATCATTTGCAAATATTTTCTCCCATTCTGTAGTTTGTCTTTTCAACTTTTAAGAATTTCTTTGCCATGCAGAGGCTTGTAAGTTTGATTAGGTCCCATTTGTTCATTTTTGTTTTTATTTCTAATGCCTTGGGGGATTGACCTGAGAAAACATTGACATGATTTATTTTAGAGAATGTTTTGCCTATGTTCTCTTCTAGGAGTTTTATGATGCCATGCCTTATGTTAAATTACGTTTTTAAGCCATTTTGATTTTATATTTTTACGTGGTGTGAGGGTGGATTCTAACTTTATTGGTCTACATGCAGCTGTCTGACTTCCCCAGCACCACTTACTGGAGAAACTCTCTTTCGCCCATTTTATATTCTTGCTTTCTTTGTCAGTGATTCATTGACCATTGGTGTGTGGGTTTATTTCTAGGTGCTCTCTTCTGTTCCCTTGATCCGTATGCCTTTTTTTGTACCAATAGCACACTGATTTGTTTACCATAGCTTTGTAGCATGTAACATGTGATAATCCAAATTTAAAATGCAAGTAACTATCTAGCCATCCGCCCCAGCAGTAAGATTTATCCCTCAGTAGCTTGTGTACAAATAGTGCTTGACAGTATACAATGATCACAGCAGTGTGTGTCATAGGAAGGAAAACAGACAGAAAACCTAGAAGATGTATAAGAAATGTTAAATTACAGTGCATCTAACTATTCAGTACAGTGCAACACTAAGTGATTTATGTAGATTTACTTGCACTGGTATAATAGAGTGTCCATGAATATTATTGTGTATAAAAGTAAATGATTCAGTGTGTACATTCCATTTCCAAGAAAAAAATAAGAGCAAAAATAATGTGCATGATAGTTTTTGTGTATAGGTAGAAAATCTGGAAAGACAACAATGGTGTTATTTGTGGGATCTGCTATCTGGCAGGGGTTTGGAGTGGCCCTTCTACTGCTACTGATGTTACTACTACAGCCACTACTTTTGCTGGCTGATACCTGCCAGGCTTTAAGTACCCCAAATATATAAACTCATCTCATCCCCGTGGCACACTTCTGAGATAAGTATTAGTAACAGTATTAGTAACTTTTCCTGTTTTACAGATGAAGAAAATGAGGCTCTGAGAGCGTTACTGCCTAGACACAGGGAAGATAGAAAATTTCAGTTTTAATTTCATAAGCTTCTACTCTTGACCTCTCCTGCATTTTCACACAGCTTCTCAGAGTGATCACGTTAACTGAAAATCAGATGCTATCATTCCTCTGCAGAGAACACTTCAGAGACTTTTGCTTTCTTCCGAATAAAATCTAATGTCCTGCCTATAGCCTACAGGATCTTGGGTTCTGAAGATGGGACTTCATCTTCAGTCAAGCAGCCACCTTTGCCTTCTTATTCCTCTCTGCTCTTTACACTAGTTCAGTTCAGTTCAGTTCAGTCGCTCAATCGTGTCTGACTCTTTGTAACCCCATGAATCGCAGCACGCCAGGCCTCTGTCCATCACCGTCTCCCGCAGTTCACTCAGACTCACGTCCATTGAGTCAGTGATGCCATCCAGCCATCTCATCATCGGTCGTCCCCTTCTCCTCCTGCCCCCAATCCCTCCCAGCATCAGAGTCTTTTCCCTTCTCCTCCTGCCCCCAATCCCTCCCAGCATCAGAGTCTTTTCCAGTGACCCAACTCTTTGCATGAGGTGGCCAAAGTACTGGAGTTTCAGCTTCAGCATCATTCCTTCCAAAGAACACCCAGGGCTGATCTCCTTCAGAATGGACTGGTTGGATCTCCTTGCAGCCCAAGGGACTCTCAAGAGTCTTCTCCAACACCACAGTTCAAAAGCATCAATTCTTCCACACTCAGTTTTCTTCACAGTCCAACTCTGACATCCATACATGACCACAGGAAAAACCATAGCCTTGACTAGACGGAACTTAGTCGGCAAAGTAATGTCTCTGCTTTTGAATATACTATCTAGGTTGGTCATAACTTTTCATCCAAGGAGCAAACGTCTTTTAATTTCATGGCTGCAGTCACGATCTGCAGTGATTTTGGAGCCCCCAAAAATAAAGTCTGACACTGTTTCTACTGTTTCCCCATCTATTTGCCATGAAGTGATGGGACCAGATACCATGATCTTCGTTTTCTGAATGTTGAGCTTTAAGCCAACTTTTTCGCTCTCTTCTTTCACTTTCATCAAGAGGCGTTTTAGCTCCTCTTCACTTTCTGCCATAAGGGTGGTGTCATCTGCATATCTGAGCTTATTGGTATTTCTCCCGGCAATCTTGATCCCAGCTTGTGTTTCTTCCAGCCCAGCGTTTCTCATGATGTACTCTGCATAGAAGTTAAATAAGCAGGGTGACAATATACAGCCTTGATGGACTCCTTCTCCTATTTGGAACCAGTCTGTTGTTCCATATCCAGTTCTACTTGTTGCTTCCTGACCTGCATACAGATTTCTCAAGAGGCAAGTTAGGTGGTCTGGTATTCCCATCTCTTTCAGAATTTTCCACAGTTTATTGTGATCCACACAGTCAAAGGCTTTTTCATAGTCAATAAAGCAAAAATAGATCTTTTTCTGGAACTCTCTTGCTTTTTCATTGATCCAGCAGATGTTGGCAATTTGATCTCTGGTTCTTCTGCCTTTTCTAAAACCAGCTTGAACATCAGGAAGTTCACGGTTCACGTATTGCTGAAGACTGGCTTGGAGAATTTTGAACATTACTTTACTAGCATGTGAGATGAGTGCAATTGTGCAGTAGTTTGAGCATTCTTTGGCATTGTCTTTCTTTGGAATTGGAATTGGAATGAAAACTGATCTTTTCTAGTCCTGTGGCTACTGCTGAGTTTTCCAAATTTGCTGGCATATTGAGTGCAGCACTTCCACAGCATCATCTTTCAGGATTTGAAACAGCTCAACTGGAATTCCATCACCTCCACTAGCTTTGTTCATAGTGATGCTTTCTAAGGCCCACTTGACTTCACATTCTAAGATATCTGGCTCTAGATGAGTGATCACATCATCATGATTATCTGGGTCGTGAAGATCTTTTTTGTACAGTTCTTCCATGTATTCTTGCCACCTCTTCTTAATATCTTCTGCTTCTGTTAGGTCCAGACCATTTCTGTTCTTTATCGAGCCCTTCTTTGCATGAAATGTTCCCTTGGTATTTCTGAGTTTCTTGAAGAGATCTCTAGTCTTTCCCATTCTGTTGTTTTCCTCTATTTCTTTGCTTTGATCGCTGAAGAAGGCTTTCTTATCTCTTGTTGCTATTCTTTGGAACTCTGCATTCAGATGCTTATATCTTTCCTTTTCTCCTTTGCTTTTTGCCTCTCTTCTTTTCACAGCTATTTGTAAGGCCTCCCCAGACAGCCATTTTGGTTCTTTGCATTTCTTTTCCATGGGGATGATCTTGATCCCTGTCTCCTGTACAATGTCACGAACCTCATTCCATAGTTCATCAGGCACTCTATCTATCAGATCTAGACCCTTAAATCTATTTCTCACTTCCATCTTTACACTAGTATATCATTTTGTTTATGCTTTGTCTCTTGAACTCCTTATATTGCTTTTTATATGAGATAGACTTTTGACCTTAGACTATATTTACTTATGCTTTGGTTAATTACCTATTTTCCCAGATAAGGATGTCATCATGAAGGCATGGATTTTGTTTTATTCCTGTAGTCTAAGTGCTTAGAAAAGTATGTGGCACATAGGTGTTCATTAAATATTTGTTGAATAAGTGAATGACAATAACAAAAAATATTAAAGTGAGTTATTGCAAGTATGTTGTTTTAAGACAATTAGATAGCCATCTGGGTGCATGTGTGCCTTGTGTATGTAAAGAGAAAGCATAGCTCAATGTTGTTTATCATGGGGGATATCCAGCAATCCCAAAAAGAAAATACAAAGTTTTTTTTAAGCAATCAGTTAGAATTAGTTTAATCCATATTTGGCATTTTATTTTAACTCATGTCAACAAAAAGTGAAACATACACTGAAAAAAAAAAAGATAAAAGGAAGCTAGAATAATTCTAGTGTCACTTTCTCTTCCTTCTGTACCCACCTGCCTCAACTACCACATTTAGACAGATGAAAGTATCCTTTGAATAAGCAAACTGTACCTGACCAAAAAATGGATTAAATATCTATGAAGATAAGTGATCTCCAGTCTTACATATTAGTTGATAAAATCATATTCAACAACTACATTCTCTTTAGCTCTCTAGCTCTAAGATTCTACTCATCTAAGAAAACCATTTTCATATCTCTCTTTGTTCAAATACTGTACGTTTCAGTCATGGTTTGGTTGGAAGCCAGTCAGCGTATTCTGGTTATGAAGGGTTGTGTGGAGCACAGGGATGGGAGGCATAAAGCACCTTAAAGCTGAGGGAGGCCATGGGGACAAAGGCACCACCGAACCCCTCAGCCTGAGGCACTGAATCATCTGGTTCTCAAGGGAAAGCTGGGGCATTTCTTAAGAATTTCTTGGCAATTCCCACCAACTGTTTCAGTCTGAGGTAGCAGAAGAGTGGTTGCCAAGAGCTTACCAAGAAGCCCCGTTAATCACTTCTTCCTAAATGTCTGCTTCCAGAGAGTAATGGGCCCTCTTTTCCTTCTGCCTCCTGGGCTTTAATATAGGTGACTCTCACTGGCAAACTCTTTCATGGAGGATATTCTGGAAATTCCAGAAAGAACCTCTGAAGAGGATGGTGTGATGCTGTTTTGACAGTAGATGTTCTGACACGTCCTTTAATGCTACGTCTGTTTTTGACTGAGAGATTTGTAAACACTCTCATCAGCTTTTCTAGGCAGATATACATGTATTTGTGTAGATCCCATGCCAGGAGATGTAAACTAGCTGCCTAATGTGGGCTTTTTGTTTTTGTTTTGGGCTTACGCCCACCGCACAGTATCGTTTTTCTTTTTGACCCAGTAGGTACAAATTGGAAACTTTTACATATAATTCTGGATTTCTGGCTTCACTTAGAAAACTGAAGATCAGTCAACACTAGTCTCTATTTCCCATGATAGCTGTATCTGGATACCGATATGTGTTCACAAAAGTTTTCACAGCTCCTCACCTCTTAGAAAGTTTCTTACACCTAGTTCCCTTAACTCATTGATATTACCTTCCTGGGCCCTAGAGATGTTAGAGCTTATAACCTCTGTTTCTATAACTTGAGAGAGGTTATAGTTAAGACTTTTATCTGGCTCTGATGTTCTGAATACATTGTCAGAAAGTGCTTTATGAGCTATATTAGTTATGTCTGAAGCATGTTCCCTCCTCCCATCGTATTTTCTATGCACATTTTCACATCATAAGTTAATAACCTTTCCTCTTTTACAGGCTTGTTTTTCACATAGTAGTTATTTTTATTTTTAAAAAAATTAAGTTTTTTTTGTCAAGGATAATATGAACCCTGTGACATGAGCAAACCATAGAGGTCTTACTGATAGGTAGGATTGAGCAGTTCTATGCAACCATTGATCAAGTTTCTTACTCATCACAGTTGTAACCCACGTGACGTAAATTCATGGTCCAGCGAAATACAAACTACTGTAGATAATGGACGCATGTATCCACAAATAGATAAAAACAGGGCAGTTAAATGTAGAAAAGTCAAAAGTTGGCTGTACACTCGCAGGTACTTTCATATATGTCTCTGTGTGCGTGTAATCACATTACTGCATCTTGCACATACACATTTCCCACACAGTTTTATCAACCTCAACATAAAACAAAGAAAATTTGGTTCTAGGAACTAGTAACCTGAAAGTCACCTTGAATTTTTTCATCTGTTTTTTTTTTTTTTTTTTTTTTTTTGATTTTTGGCTGCGCTTCGTCTTCATTACTGCTGGAGTTTTTCTCTGGTTGCTGCAAGTGGGGCTGCTCTCTAGTTGTGGTGCACAGGCTTCTCATTGTGGTGGCTTCTCCTGCTGTGGAGCACGGGCTTTAGGGAACATGGCTTCAATAGGTGCAGCACATGGGCTCAGTAGCTGGGGCTCTGTGGCTCTAGAGTCAAGGCTCAATAGTTGTGGCACATGGGCTTAGTTGCTCAATGGCATATGGGATCTTTCTGGCTCAGGGATGGAACTCCTGTCTTCTGCATGGACAGCTGGATTCTTTACCACTGAGCCACCAGGGAAGCCTTGAAAGTCACCTTAAAACATGTGTACACCCGTGGCAGATTCATGTTGATGTATGGCAAAACCAATACAATGTTGTAAAGTAAAATAATAATAATAATAATAAATAACAAAATAAAAAATTTTTAAAGCTTGACAAAAAGTAGAAAAAAGTGCAATCAATAGCAATGGGCTTTGGGGAAATCATGTAAAAATGAGGTTTAGAACTATGTGCTGTATACCAAAATAAGCAAACAAATAAAAGACAATCTAACTGTCTCAGCAGGTGAAATATGAATTGAACTTTGAGCAGTATGTTTATTTCCTGACGTTCATACCTGGTTTGAAACTAGGTGAGAAAACACCTTGTCACCTAAAGTGATTATAGACTATTGAGGTAATTTGAAAGCCTCAAGTTAGAGGGCTGGAAATGTACATATTAAGAGATACTTAAACTTTGGAAACTCTTATAAATAATGTGCAGCTGTCCAGCAATATGTATAATGTCTGCCAACCATATGAAGTCTCCACAAATTCTGTTTTGGTTTGGCAGTGTAGAAAAATAATATATCTGTTCCTTGTTTTCCACTTGAAGGCAACTACATTTGAGTGTTCTATATACAAGTCCTTGTTTTTCCCCATGACTGACATTCAAATACCAGAAATGACAAGTTATTGGCTATTGCGGAGAATAAAAATTCATTTATGTCTATAAATATCCAAGAGTTGTTTAGTTAAGAGGAAACAGATGACCTAACTGAAGACTAAATCTTGGCAAGTTGACTTTCATTGGCTGAACCTTGCCAATTTCATTCTAGCCAGCTGGTTTGCTCTAATCCTCTCCTCTTCCTTCTGTTTGAGTGATTTTGTAGGTTTTTTTTTTTTTTTTTAATGCCACATGAATCCATCACCACCAATTCCAAACAAAGAAGCAAAGAGCATGCTGGGTGAGAACAAAGCACAGATGAGCTGTCTGGGGGTTCACAATACTGGGAATGAGGCTGAGGAAACTCATCAAGAAATTCACACATTCATAAATTCAAGTTAGTCACAATACAGAAAGTGAAATTTAAGAGGGAGCCCCAAACCCTTTACTCTTGTAGTTTAGTTAACTGGACAGCTGGAGGTGCTCCAAATGACCTTCAGTTCAACCTAAATTCTGTCATTGTTTCTGTGTTTGGAGAATCAGAACAGAGGGGCAAGGAGTCCACAGAGAAAGGCTTGCAGAGTGGCAGGAAACTTGCTCTATTTGCATAAGGCAGTGAGTAAGTTTGAATGAATTAAGTTATAATTTGTTTCTTTTTTAAATATGACATTTTTTTTCTTCAAAATAGCCCTTCCTTGTGTTTTCTTTAAATTTCATTTTAATGACACAAATGAGGGTTTGTTTAGGATTAAACTTTTCCCTCTAAGGTCTGATGTGCCTAGTCATATCAAGTTGGAAGGGAGGGTCTGATGGAGGCAAGAAAGAGTCACAAGGGGAAACCTAGAGCAGGTGTGGAATGAGTCACAAGGGGAAACCTAGAGCAGGTGTGGAATGAAGCTTAGTACCTAAGGAAAAACTGGAAGCACTATGAGGAGTGTATGAATCTGACCTGTTTTAATTCCTAAGAGATAGGGGCTACAAAGAACATACACAGAGAAAGCAGAAACAGTTGTGTGATGGATGTTACACTTTTAGGTCCTGTAATTACATGAGAAGTTGATTTATCACAGTGTCCTTGCATCAGTGAAACGTCAGGGGTTTGAGATACATGTGTGGCCCCATCAGAGGAGGGATTGTTTTTAGGCAGCTCTGGCTTTGCAATCTGGAAATGTCAAGAGAAACAGGAAGCTAATGTTATTACTTCTGAAAACTTTCAATTCAATTAATGCATGAAATTAAACTTGTAAAGATGTGGAGAAAGGGAAAATTTCAAGTACAGTCAGCAATGCTTTGGCAACTTCAAGGATCAAAATACTGTGTAAATGTTCCTGAGACTAGCTTTGCTTAACTAAGAGGCCAAGAATTCTCTCTTTCACCCTATTAATACATGTTAGATTTTCCTCTCTGTTATGTTTACTCCATGTACCTCAGACGAGGATTCTTAAAATATTTCATGAGTTTTCTTGGCCTCTTCAAGTTATTAATGACTGGAATGTGTTCTTTTTAATCATTTGTTCACATTCAGAAATTGAAATACTCATCATGGAGTAAACAATCAGGTTAGGACAAGTTGCATAGACAAAGCTATGACAAAGATGTGATCTTGAAAAATAGATAAGCAACTTTGAAAAATAATTAAGCATGTGATCTCAGTAATGTTTAAGTCTCTATTAGATATTCTTGAAAAGCAAAACTAAAATACCACAGGAATATACAATCACATGCACATCTGTACATATGTATACATGAACATATATGCACACATACAGATATATACACATACATATGTGATATATGTTTAGACAGAGCTGAAATATCACAGGCTATGGATTTACCTCTGTCTCCGTCTATTCCTGTATATCTCCCCAGACTAAATATTGCATTAATCTGACTGTTTATGAACCAGGGACAACTTCATTCAATGAATGACATAGACATGGGTGATATGGACATCATGTGTCACTGTGAAGAATGTAATGATACTGAATATATGTTGATTTTTTTTTCAATTTCAATGAAACTGTAAACCAGTAAATTCTTTCTTTCTTTATTTTTTTGCCAGAACAGTGAATTCATCTTGGGAAATAATGTAGTATCCATCTTTTGTGACTTCATTAAGTTGATTTTATAGCCATATATAACAAGATAAGTAATAATGATTGGGGACACTTACTATACTATTAATGGTAATATTAAATTTTTCCTCTACACATATTTCAGAGGCCAGAGAAGAATTAACTATCAAGTTTACCATAGCCCATTTAGTTGATTTTATTTGAGAATTACTCAACAAAGTAAATTTTGAAAGCTTTGCTATAAATAAACAAAATTAAATTCTGATGAACAAAGGGTAGAACCCTAACGTCAGCTAATGACATGTGACTTACTGTAGTCATGTGCCAAAGCCAGCTCATACATGCTTGTGAAAGACAACTGTTAACATTTTCAAGACTGTTGAGAGCTGATTATTGACATATAAATCATATAGCTTCTATGCAAGATAAATTATAGTGAAACAAACAATAAGTTCTGAAAAGATGTCACTTACTGGTTAATTCACTACATTTTATTATCGTCTGTGCTCTTGGGGTTATCTACATCTATGCATGTAAATTTTGTTCTTATCTGTATGATGGAAATGCTATGTGGCATGCTACTGAACATGTCTCCCCAGTTTTGTGTTCACTGAAATCCCATTTGTAGGTTGAAATTGGCTATGGTAGTATTTACAGTAAAGAGATGAAAATGGTACAAATCAGAGCATTTTATTTTTTATATTTATGGAGATTGAGTTGTTAAATATTTATGACACCATTTCTTTGTGAGTCCTTGGCAGTGCATATAGGTCCTCTTCTATTTGAATACCCATGTCTATCTATGGCTTTTAATTCTTGAAAGGCAAATGATTCACTTCATGTTCTGTTTGTTCTTGTGTTCCAACTTTGTCACCAGTGCCTAACTGCATTGTTACAGGAGAAACAATAAAGTATGAGGGTAATAGAGTAGCGTATCTCTCCTGGATGCGGCAGCCAGAACTTTTACTTGTTGAAGAAGTCATTTTCCACCCCTCTTCTGTTTGCAGTGCCCAGAGGTTGTTGCAAATGAAAGTTATGTTTTCACTGTTGGAAAGTGGTTGACAAAATCACTTCAGGCCCCTGCTGTTTACAATACACAGTCTGACAAATATGCTGGTTAGGAAAAGAATGATTTCCAACTTAGTCGCTTTGGCAGGTAGAAACAACAAAAGTTGGCATGTGTGTGTGCATGTGGTTCTGTATTTGTTTTATTTATTTGCTTTTGTTGGTACTGTGAAGCTAGGAATGGAGTCATCTATATTTCCTCTCCTTCTTGATATGAGGCATCTAAATAAATGGTTTTACAAAAGTCACATGATACATAACACATGGCACTCTGGGCAAAGGGTCCATCCCCCATCACCCGTCAAATCTGAAAAACACCTGCAGTTGCTCTTAGTGGTCAACAAAAGAAACTCTGGAAAACCATTTTTAGACAGGAAAATGATTTGCAAATGACTGAGTTTCTCTCAGAATCACCGGGAGCTAGGAGGACTGGCCACAGGACTGCAGAGCCAGGGAGAAAAGAAGAACTTGAAACCACTCCATATGCACAACCAATTATTGTTTGCTGTTGTTTTTTCTGTTGACTAGTAGCAGCCACCGTCCTTACTAACCACCATCAAGACTAGAAAACTCCATTGTGTTCTTCCTTCCTTGTCCCTGCTAGGACCTGATTGTAGGTCTGAAACAGGTGCATTTAACTGAGGGTGCCTAACTATTGCCCACTCAAGGCTGAAGTAGACACTGGCCTTTCCAACATCTAAAGTGGGAGATCTCATAATAGAGGAGCATTCCTCAGCATGGGTAGGTAGTGGACATACTGAGTGCCCAAAAGAGACAATTGCCTATAGCATTCTCTTAGTACTTATCTTCTGTGGGGAAGCTCAGTCGCTTCATTCTCATACTTTTATAGAGCTGTGCTGTTTTGTTCTTTGCTGTATGACATATGGCGAGAACCAATTCCAAGAACCCTGGAGACACTGCATCTGCATGTCCTGCACCTAAGTGACGTTTTAAGTCTTGAGAAGAAAGAGCAGTGTTCTAGCATGCACAGAACATATGCTAATCAGCTGCACTCTTCAGGCACAAATGAAGATAATGTGTTCATTGTTTAGACACTGGAATTGTTCATTACAAAATGACACAGTGTTTGCCAATTTTGTCTTCATTATAAATGTAAATATTAACTGGCGATATGCAAAAGAATGCAAAAAGTCAACAGCAATTAATTGGCTTCTGCAGTAATTAGCAACTGTAAGGCAGACACTTAGGAGCCGTTGTAATTGTCTGCATTAGGAATACACCTCCTGTACAGATCTAATTAGCAATTTAAGTAGTTCAGAAATTATATGCCTCTTGCCTTTACACTCCCTGAAGTACTGTTCATTAATGGGGGAAAAAATTGCTAGTAAATGTCATTTGCATTGTCTTGCGTTAAGGGCTCTACATCAAAGCCTCCGTTACTGCCTCATACTGAATAATTCTGAGCTGTGGCTTGTGGACCAATACAGCTGTAATTAGACAATGATGCTTTTGTAAACACAAGGCACAAAGTCTGAGTACAGTTTATTTTGCTCTGAGGTATCCCCTTCATGGTTCAAGCTGTAAATAAGAAGATACGAAAAACTGATAGATGAAAAATAAAGATTGAAGGTGACAAGTGTTGACTCTTCACAGGTTGTTGAAGTGATATTAAAAGGGATATTTAAAAGAATTTTCACCAAGTTTTAGTTGAGATTTTAGCGGTGAAGCTGATGCAGATACCAATGGTCTTGTCTGAGGAGACGGGTCAAAATTATGATTTAAGGATATGCAGATGACAAAATAGTTTTTGATTACATCTGCGCTATGTAGTAAGAATTACATATAACACAGAGTGTCCATGATGAAAATCTAAAATAGTGCTTGAGTACATTATATTTCGGTGATGCACCCATCAGAATTGAAACGTCTGATTAATGAACTTCCAATTTATATCATTCCTATATTTCCAAGTGTATGGGCGTCTTTTGTTGTAGATCACAACTTCTAGCTGTAAAAACATCAAGGAACGAAATTCCTGGTGGAGATTCTGGAAATACAGAAATTTTTAATTTAGTTAAGAACTCTTGAAAATTTTTAATTAGTTAACTTGGATGAAAATAAAAAAAAAAGAGAACCTTATATTGTGGATAATAAATCTGGGAGAGATGACCAAATACAAAAAAAGTTTGACTCAGTATTCAAAGTGATATCTACAGGCTAAGATAAAACATTAAGATGCTAAGATAAAATACAATTGGGGTAATGAACAAACGAACTTGGCTTCAAAATATAAGGTGTAAATAAGACTGGAGGCTCTTTTTTAAAAACATGAGCCTAGAAAAAGTCACAGTGTGACATATCTGACAAAAGAAAAGAAAGTTTTGAGGTGGATTAATAGGAATATAGTATCTATAAGAATGGCGAATAATTGTCTCATTGATCTTTGCATTACTGATATTGTACATTGTTATTCAGTTTGGATTCTATATTTTAACAAGGACATGGAACATGTCAAAGAAGGCTAAATAGCACAGGACATCTGAAGCCGGGTCTCATGAGTAATTGTTGATAAAATATGTGATGCAGCATGTGAAAAATAAGACTTTTCCAGTATCTTCATGTGTGCATGCGTGTGCACGCTCAGTTGTTAAGTCATGTCCAGCTCTTTGAGACCCTATGGACTATAGCCTGCTTGGCTCCTCTGTCCATGGAATTTTCCAGGCAAGAATACTGGAGTGGGCTGTCATTTCTTCCTTCCGCAGTTTTTCCCAACCCAGAGATTGAATCTGTTATCTTCTGTGTCTCCTGTATGGCAAGCGGATTCTTTACCCCTGAGCCCCCAGGGAAACTCAGTGCTGCTGCTGCTGCTGCTGCTGCTGCTGCTAAGTCGCTTCAGTCGTGTCCGACTCTGTGTGACCCCATAGACGGCAGCCCACCAGGCTCCTCCGTCCCTGGATTCTCCAGGCAAGAACACTGGAGTGGGTTGCCATTTCCTTCTCCAATGCATGAGAGTGAAAAGTGAAAGTGAAGTCGCTCAGTCGTGTCCGACTCTTCGCGACCCCATGGACTGCAGCCTACCAGGCTCCTCCATCCATGGGATTTTCGGGGCAAGAGCACTGAAGTGGGGTGCCATCGCCTTCTCCAGGGAAGCCCAGTACTTCCATATAAAATAATTAGAGAATTATTCTACATGGCCTCACAAGGTAGACCTGGATTTAATATAGGAATATCGTTTGATGATTTTAGCCTAACATATAAAGAAAAGTTTAAACGGTTGGAGTTGTTAGACAATTAAAATAGGTTACCTTCTAGATTGTATTCCTTTCTTGTAACTACTCTTTCTTAAAACCCTGCACTGTTATGAGATTTTGCTTACGTTGGTCTCCAATTATGATATAGGGAGGAATGTTCATTGCCACCTATTGGCAAAAACAGAGAACTAAAAAGGATTGAAAATCATTTGTTTTTTCTGAAGTCAGAATTTATGAGCAGATAGATAATATTTAAGTAGTTATTTTAATAATTATAAATTCAAATCTGTGAATGGAAGTCTCATGTGCTTGCTATATGATTTCCTTTTCAGTGGAAATGTGACTACTTTAAAATGAACATGAATGTGCATATAAAGAAAGGATAGCTATGTGATATGTAAAAGGATATATTCATCTATAAAATATATGTTAATAACATATTCACTGACCTCTAAGAAGTAAAATAGGATCAGTGGGTATAACATATTTGTGTTTTTTATCACATTTTTCAGTGTTTTCTTATTTATAAATTTATAAAAGTACAATATTTTTAAGGTAAAATATTTAGGAACCACTGAAAGGTTTTAATTAGATGAATGATTATTACAATTTAATTTTGTATTTATATACAAAAATTACTTAAATAATTTAAAAATTATTGAATTTACATTTAACTCATTAAAGTTTAAAATTAAATCATTAAAATTTAATTTTGTATTTATATTGTATTATATAGTTACTTTTGATGTTTAAATACAAATGAAAATTTTCTTGTGATTATTATCAGGGAGATGATCTTTGGGGATTTAGCTGTGAGATATTATTAATGGATTCTACATTCAACTGTAGACAGTAGACATATGTGAACATCTCCCATGAATACATCTTTCAGTTTTTGTATCAACAATTTAGTGAGCACTTGCTATGTGCCAGGAACCATTATAAATGTGGAGAATATAGTTAGTAAAGCATAGAGCCTATATTCCTGAGGATTATAGTCTGTTTTGGGGAAATTGGGTAGGAATGAATATATACCCTGAACAATGAAAACAGAATCACTTCAGAGAAATGTACTTTATAGAGAAAATAAAGCAGGACCATTTAGATAGTGATAGAGCTGAAGAACTCTGGGTTGGGTGGTCTGGGAAGACTTTTCTTTAAAAGGTGGTATTTGAAAGAGTTGTGAATTGTAAGAAGCTGCAGCTGTGCAAAAATCTGGGGGAACATTCCAGGCAGAAAAAAAGAGTTGATGTTTTAAGTTTCATGTTGACAATTAACGTTCATGTTCAAATAATTGTAAAGGGAAGGAAAAATATGAGCCTGAATTATGAACTGGGTTAAAATGGTAGAAGAGTTTGGAGAGATAGACAGTGGCCAGATCATGTAAAACCTTTTAGGTCAGGTTACAGACCTTGTATTTTGTCCTAAACATAATCAAAAGTGTTTGCTGTCTTAAGTTAGGGCAAGAGTGAACCGAATTTGGCAGTGTCCTACTTTTGTAATAAAGTTTTATTGAAATGCAGCCACACGCATATGCTTACATTTATATATTGTCTGTGGCTGTTTTTGTGTTACATGGCCAAAAGTAGGGTATTTTGTGACAAAGACCATACGGCTCACACAGTATAAAATATTTACTGTCTGACCCTTTACAAAGGAAGACTGCCTATCTCTGAGCTCAGGAATCATATCTTTCATACATTTTAGGCCACACTGTCTGTGAAGGATCAGAGGGGGATATAAAATTAGGAGGCTACTGTTATAGTCTAGGTGAAATACAGTTGTGTTTTATACTGCTCTAGAAATAATGGGAATGGGAGTGATTGAAAGTTGTGGAAAATGTTGAACTAGAATGGAAGATACTTGCTAATGATTTAAACATATGGGTTTGAATATATGGATAAAAATATATGAGAGAAATCAATAATTATAAGAATTTTGGTTTGAGGGTACTCCATATATAAAATTGTCAATAATTTATAACATTTTTGAACTGAGAATTACAGTATTTTTAGTTATGTGCAGGGAAAAATAAGAAAACAGTTTTTATCATGTGTTAGCAAGATCTATCTGTCTGTATGTATTTACTTATTTAAAAAAAATCTAACCTTGGAGTTAGATAATACCTATCAGTCAAGTATTGTTAAGTGGTCTTGGACAAGCTGCTTACAATCTGATACCAATTTTTAAATGTTAAGTTATAAAATTAATAATACACAAAGACATTATATGACTTTTTCCAGATTTATTTGTAATTTTTAAAGTTAGAGTAAAATAAGCATTCGGTTTATTATTTTGTTGTATACAACTCTTTGTGACCCCATGGTGTGCAACATGCCAGGCTTCCCTGTCCATCACCAACTCCCGGAGCTTGCCCAAACTCATGTCCATCGAGTTGGTGATGCCATCAACCATCTCATCCTCTGTCATCCCCTTCTCCTCCTGCCTTCAGTCTTTCCCAGCATCAGGGTCTTTGCCAAAGAGCCAGTTCTTTGCACCAGGTGGTCAAAGTATTGGAACTTCAGCTTCAGCATCAGTCCTTCCAATGAATGTTTAGGACTGATTTTCTTTTTTTTTTTTTAATATAAATTTATTTATTTTAATTGGAGGCTAATTACTTTACAATATTGTATTGGTTTTCCCATACATTGACATGAATCTGCCATGGGTGTACATGTGTTCCCCATCCTGAACCCCCCTCCCACCTCCCTGCCCATACCATTCCTCTGGGCCATCTCGTGCACCAGCCCCAAGTACCCTGTATCATGCATCGAACCTGGACTGGTGATTCGTTTCATATATGATATTATACATGTTTCAATGCCATTCTCCCAAATCATCCCACCCTCACCCTCTCCCACAGAGTCCAAAAGACTGTTCTATACATTTGTGTCTTTTTTGCTATCTCACATACAGGGTTATCATTACCATCTTTCTAAATTCCATATATATGCGTTAGTATACTGTATTGGTGTTTTTCTTTCTGGCTTACTTCACTCTGTATAGTAGGCTCCAGTTTCATCCACCTCATTAGAACTGATTCAAATGTATTCTTTTTAATGGCTGAGTAATATTCCATTGTGTATATGTACCACTGCTTTCTTATCCATTCATCTGCCGATGGACATCTAGGTTTTTCCATGTCCTGGCTATTATAAACAGTGCTGCAATGATCACTGGGGTACATGTGTCTCTTTCAATTCTGGTTTCCTCAGTGTGTATGCCCAGCAGTGGGATTGCTGGGTCATATGGCAGTTCTATTTCCAGTTTTTTAAGAAATCTCCACACTGCTCTCCATAGTGGCTATACTAGTTTGCATTCCCACCAGCAGTGTAAGAGGGTTCCCTTTTCTCCACACCCTCTCCAGTATTTATTGCTTATAGACTTTTGGATCACAGCCATTCTGACTGGCGTGTAATGGTACTTCATTGTGGTTTTGATTTGTATTTCTCTGACAATGAGTGATGTTGAGCATCGTTTCATGTGTTTGTTAGTCATCTGTATGTCTTCTTTGGAGAAATATCTGTTTAGTTCTTTGGCCCATTTTTTGATTGGGTCATTTATTTTTCTGGAATTGAGCTGCAGGAGTTGCTTGTATATTTTTGAGATTAATTATTTGTCAGTTGCTTCATTTGCTATTATTTTCTCCCATTTTGAAGGTTGTCTTTTCACCTTGCTTATAGTTTCCTTTGTTGTGCAGAAGCTTTTAATTTTAATTAGGTCCCATTTGTTTATTTTTGCTTTTATTTCCAATATTCTGGGAGGTGGGTCATAGAGGATCCTGCTGTGATTTATGTCGGAGAGTGTTTTGCCTATGTTCTCCTCTAGCAGTTTTATAGTTTTTGGTCTTATGTTTAGATCTTTAATCCATTTTGAGTTTATTTTTGTGTACGGTGTTAGAACGTGTTCTAGTTTCATTCTTTTACAAGTGGTTGACCAGTTTTCCCAGCACCACTTGTTAAAGAGATTGTCTTTATTCCATTGTATATTCTTGCCTCCTTTGTCAAAGATAAGGTGTCCATAGGTGCGTGGATTTATCTCTGGGCTTTCTGTTTTGTTCCATTGATCTATATTTCTGTCTTTGTGCCAGTACCATACTGTCTTGATGACTGTGGCTTTGTAGTAGAGCCTGAAGTCAGGCAGGTTGATTCCTCCAGTTCCATTCTTCTTTCTCAAGATTGCTTTGGCTATTCGAGGTTTTTTGTATTTCCATACAAATTGTGAAATTATTTTTTCTAGCTCTGTGAAAAATACTATTGGTAGCTTGATAGGGATTGCATTGAATCTATAGATTGCTTTGGGAAGTATACTTATTTTCAATATATTGATTCTTCCAATCCATGAACATGGTATATTTCTCCATCTATTAGACACCTCTTTAATTTCTTTCACCAGTGTTTTGTAGTTTTCTATGTATAGGTCTTATGCTTCTTTAGGTAGATATATTCCTAAGTATTTTATTCTTTTCATTGCAATGGTGAATGGAATTGTTTCCTTAATTTCTATTTTCTCATTATTAGTGTATAAGAATGCAATGTGTATTGACTTTATCTCCTGCAACTTTACTATATTCATTGATTAGCTCTAGTAATTTTCTGGTGGAGTCTTTAGGGTTTTCTACGTAGAGGATCATGTCATCTGCAAACAGTAAGAGTTTTACTTCTTTTCCAATTTGGATTCCTTTTATTTTTTTTTCTGCTCTGACTCTTGTGGCCAAAACTTCCAAAACTATGTTGAATAGTAGTGGTGAGAGTGGGCACCCTTGTCTTGTTCCTGACTTTAGGGGAAGTGCTTTCAATTTTTCCCCATTGAGGATAATGTTTGCTGTGGGTTTGTCATATATAGCTTTTATTATGTTGAGGGAGGTTCCTTCTATTCCTGCTTTCTGGAGGGTTTTTACCATAAATGGATGTTGAATTTTGTCAAAGGCTTTCTCTGCATCTATTGAGATAATCATATGGCTTTTATTTTTCAATTTGTTAATGTGGTGTATTACATTGATTGATTTGTGGATATTGAAGAATCCTTGCATCCCTGTGATAAAGCCCACTTGGTCATGATGTATGATCTTTTTAATGTGTTGTTGGATTCTGATTGCTAGAATTTTGTTAAGGATTTTTGCATCTATGTTCATCAGTGATATTGGCCTTTAGTTTTCTGTTTTTGTGGCATCGTTGTCGGGTTTTGGTATTAGGGTGATGATGGCCTCATAGAATGAGTTTAGAAGTTTACCTTCCTCTGCAATTTTCTGGAAGAGTTTGAGTAGGATAGGTATTAGCTCTTCTAAATTTTTGGTAGAATTCAGCTGTGAAGCCGTCTGGACCTGGGCTTTTGTTTGCTGGACGTTTTCTGATTATAGTTTCAATGTCCGTGCTTGTGACAGGTCTGTTAAGATTTTCTATTTCTTCCTGGTTCAGTTTTGGAAAGTTGTACTTTTCTAAGAATTTGTCCATTTCGTCCACATTGTCCATTTTATTGGCATATAATTGCTGATAGTAGTCTCTTATGATCCTTTGTATTTCTGTGTTGTCTGTTGTGATCTCTCCATTTTCATTTCTAATTTTATTGATTTGATTTTTCTCCCTTTGTTTCTTGATGAGTCTGGCTAATGGTTTGTCAATTTTATTTATCCTCTCAAAGAACCAGCTTTTGGCTTTGTTGATTTTTGCTATGGTCTCTTTTGTTTCTTTTGCATTTATTTCTGCCCTAATTTTAAAGATTTCTTTCCTTCTACTAACTCTGGGGTTCTCCATTTCTTCCTTTTCGAGCTGCTTTAGGTGTAGAGTTAGGTTATTTATTTGACTTTTTTCTTGTTTCTTGAGGTATGCCTGTATTGCTATGAACTTTCCTCTTAGCACTGCTTTTATAGTGTCCCACAGGTTTTGGGTTGTTGTGTTTTCATTTTCATTAGTTTCTATGCATATTTTGATTTCTTTTTTGATTTCTTCTGTGATTTGTTGGTTATTCAGAAGTGTGTTGTTCAACCTCCATATGTTGGAATTTTTAATAGTTTTTCTCCTGTAATTGAGATCTAATCTTACTGCATTGTGGTCAGAAAAGATGCTTGGAATGATTTCAGTTTTTTTGAATTTACCGAGGCTAGATTTATGGCCCAGGATGTGATCTATCCTGGAGAAGGTTCTGTGTGCGCTTGAGAAAAAAGTGAAATTCATTGTTTTGTGGTGAAATGTCCTATAGTTATAAATTAGGTCTAACTGGTCTATTGTATCATTTAAAGTTTATGTTTCCTTGTTAATTTTCTGTTTGGTTGATCTGTCCATAGGTGTGAGTGGGGTATTAAAGTCTCCCACTATTATTGTGTTATTATTAATTTCCCCTTTCATACTTGTTAGCACTTGTCTTACATATTGTGGTGCTCCTATGTTGGGTGCATACATATTTATAATCATTATATCTTCTTCTTGGATTGATCCTTTGATCATTATGTAGTGTCCTTCTTTGTCTCTTTTCACAGCCTTTGTTTTAAAGTCTATTTTATCTGATATGAGTATTGCTACTCCTGCTTTCTTTTGGTCTCTATTTGCATGCAATATCTTTTTCCAGCCCTTCACTTTCAGTCTGCATGTGTCCCTTGTTTGAGGTGGGTCTCTTGTAGAAAACATATATAGGGGTCTTGTTTTTGTATCCATTCAGCCAGTCTTTGTCTTTTGGTTGGGGCATTCAGCCAATTTACATTTAAGGTAATTATTAATAAGCATGATCCTGTTACCATTTACTTTATTGTTTTGGGTTTAAGTTTATACACCCTTTCTGTGTTTCCTGTCTAGAAAAGGTCCTTTAGCATTTGTTGGAGAGCTGGTTTGGTGGTGCTGAATACTCTCAGCTTTTGCTTGTCTGTAAACTTTTGATTTCTCCTTCATATTTGAATGAGATCCTTGCTGGGTACAGTAATCTGGGCTGTAGGTTATTTTCTTGCATCACTTTAAGTATGTCCTGCCATTCCCTCCTGGCCTGGAGAGTTTCTATTGAAAGATCAGCTGTTATCCTTATGGGCATCCCCTTGTGTGTTATTAGTTGTTTTTTCCTTGCTGCTTTAAGTATTTGTTCTTTGTGTTTGATCTTTGTTAATTTGATTAATATGTGTCTTGGGGTGTTTTACCTTGGGTTTATCCTTTTTGGGACTCTCTGGGTTTTTTGGACTTGGGTGATTATTTCCTTCCCCATTTTCGGGAAGTTTTCAGCTATTATCTCCTCAAGTATTTTCTCATGGTTTTTCTTTTTGTCTTCTTCTCCTGGGACTCCTATGATTCGAATGTCAGGGCATTTAACATTGTCCCAGAGGTCTCTGAGATTGTCCTCGTTTAGTTTAATTCGTTTTTCTTTTTTCCTCCCTGATTCATTGATTTCTACATTTATCTTCTACCTCACTAATCCTATCTTCTGCCTCCATTATTCTACTGTTGGTATCCTCTAGAGTGTTTTTTATCTCATTTATTGCATTATTAATTATATATTGACTCTTTTTTTTAAATTTCTTTTAGGTTCTTTTTAAACCTTTCTTGCATCTTCTCAATCCTTGTTTCCAGGCTATTTATCTAACTCCATTTTGTTTGCAAGATTTTGGATCATTTTCACTATCATTATTCGGAATTCTTTATCAGGTAGATTCTCTATTTCTTCCTCTTTTGTTCAATTTGGTGGGCATTTATCCTGTTCCTTTACCTGTTGGGTATTCCTCTGTCTCTTCATCTTGTTTATATTGAGGCGTTTGGGGTGGCCTTTCTGTATTCTGGCAGTTTGTGGAGTTGTCTTTATTGTGGAGTTTCCTCACTGTGGGTGGGGTTTTACAGGTGGCTTGTCAAGGTTTCCTGGTTAGGGAAGCTTGTGTTGGTGTTCTGGTGGGTGGAGCTGGATTTTTCTCTCTGGAGTACAATGAAGTGTCCAGTAATGAGTTATGAGATGTCAGTGGGGTTGGAGTGACTTTGGGCAGCCT
This sequence comes from Capricornis sumatraensis, assembly GCF_032405125.1. Classification (NCBI taxonomy): domain Eukaryota; kingdom Metazoa; phylum Chordata; class Mammalia; order Artiodactyla; family Bovidae; genus Capricornis; species Capricornis sumatraensis. The sequence goes on from NW_027184654.1 coordinate 83,579, forward strand.
GTATCTTGAAGCTCAGGGCTATGTTCCTATGTTGCTGGAGAATTTGTGTGGTATGTCTTGCTCTGGAACTTGTTGGCCCGTGGGTGGTGCTTGGTTTCAGCGTAGGTATGGAGGCGTTTGATGAGCTCCTGTCGATTAATGTTCCCTGGAGTCAGGAGTTTTCTGGTGTTCTCAGGATTTGGACTTAAGCCTCCTGGCACTGGTTTTCAGTCTTATTCTTACAGTAGCCTCAAGACTTCTCCATCTATACTTCACTTTCAGATAGTTCCTTGATCCGGCTTATGCTTCTCAAGATCTTTAGGCCCCTTCCTAGGTAGTCGATGCTAACTACAGGGTTTTAGTCTGTTGCACTGTCACTTCCAAGGTGGTTCCCTCTGTTTTAGCTTCTGTTTGCTGGTCTCTTCAGCGTCTGATTTCCGCCCTGAGACAAGGGGGCGGTGGTGGACACTTTTTGAGGTGTTCAGTCGTGCTATGGGGAGGGAGGAATGCTGCAGACAGATATCACTGGTGTCTGTGGGGAGTGCTCGCAGTGTCTCGGCCACACTGGGTTTGCCCTCGCTCATGGCATGTGTGCTTTCGCAGTCTATACTGCTTAGGCTCTAGGTTGCTCTGCCGGGAACTGTCTGAGGCTGGCCCTGGACTGCATGCACCTCCCAGGTCTAACCCGCTCAGGTTCAGGCACTCGGGTAGTCCTCAGAGGCACAGACTCAGTTGGGCCTGAGTTTTGTGCCCTTCCCAGGTCCGAGCAGCTCAGGTGACCAGGTGTTTGGCGAGTGCGGTCTCTGCGACTTATCGCCTCCCCTGTCCCTGCCGCTTGGTTTTCTGGGTGTACAACCAGCGCACCTCTCAGGTGGATGTCGACCATCCAGAATCCCAAGAAGTCTTGGTTAGCAATGAAGCCTGCTTGCAGTTTGGTAGATAACGTCTCTCTGGGGCTGCAATTGCCCCCTTCCGGCTCTGGCTGCCCTCTCCTGCCTGTCTCCGGATGGGACAGTCCACAGTCAGTCCTTTGTTCTGTGTGCCGGTTTGGTGGTGTCTTAGGCTAGGGCTTTTCTCGTGGTAGTTATCCCACAGTCTGGTTTGCTATCTCAAGTTAGTTCCCTCAGATTGCCTTCGGGGCATTCAGGCCTGGTCCTTACCCTAAGCGATGCAGCCCGCGCCTCCGTGCCCAGCCCCTGCTTGTTAGTGACGGATGCAGGAGTCTGTGCTGCTTCTCCGCTGGGAGTTACCATTGGACACATAATCTGTGGGTTTTAACTATTTATTTATTTTTCTTCCCGGTTGCCCTCTGAGGTTCCAAGGCTTGCCGCAGACTCGCCAGTGAGAGTGTTTCCTGGTGTTTGGAAACGTCTTTCTTTTTTAAGACTCCCTTCCTGGGATGGATGTCCATGCCTACCTCTTTTGCCTCTCTTTTTATCTTTTATATTTTTTCCTACCTCCTTTCGTAGACAATGGGCTGCTTTTCTGGGTGCCTGATGTCTTCTGCTGGTATTCAGAAGTTGTTTTGTGAAATTTACTCAGCATTCAAATGTTCTTTTGATGAATTTGTTGGGGAGAAAGTGGTCTCCCCGTCCAATACCTTCGTCATCTTAGGACTGCCCTCCAAGACTGATTTTCTTTAGGATGGACTGGTTGGATCTCCTTGCAGTCCAAGGGACTCTGAAGAATCTTCTCCAACACCACAGTTCAAAAGCATCAATTCTTTGGCGCTTAGCTTTCTTTATAGTCCAACTCTCAAATCCATACATGACTACTGGAGAAACTAGTGCTTTGACTAGATGGACCTTTGTTGGCAAAGTAATATTTCTGCTTTTTTAATATGCTATCTAGGTTGGTCATAACTTTCCTTCCAGGGAGCAGACATCTTTTAATTTCATGGCTGCAGTCACCATCCTCAGTGATTTTGGAGCTTAAGAAAATAAATTTTGTCACTATTTCCATTGTTTCCCCATCTATTTCCCATGAAGTGATGGGACTGTATGCTGTAATCTTCATTTTTTAATTGTTGTTTTAAGCCAGCTTTTTCACTCTCCTCTTTCACCTTCATCAAGAGGCTCTTTCGTTCCTCTTCACTTTCTGCCATAAGGGTGGTGTCATCTGCATATCTAAGCTACTTTCAAATGTGTTGCCCAGTATAATTAAATACATTGACATTGATATGTATGGTGGTGTGCACAACCATCCAACTCCAGAACTTTTTTTCTTTTTCCCAAGCTTTTCATAATTCCCTTCCCTTAGCCCCTGCCAACCATTCTTTCTGTCTCTATTACTTTAACCAGTTTAGGTACCTCATTCAAGTAGAATCATGGTATCTGTCCTTTTTTTTTTTTTTTAAGTTTTATTTTATTTATTTATTTTTTTAATTTTTATTTTTACTTTATTTTACTTTACAATACTGTATTGGTTTTGCCATACATTGACATGAATCCACCATGGGTGTACATGCGTTCCCAAACATGAACCCCCCTCCCACCTCCCTCCCCATAACATCTCTCTGGGTCATCCCCGTGCACCAGCCCCAAGCATGCTGTATCCTGCATTGGACATAGACTGGCGATTCGATTCTTACATGATAGTATACATGTTTCAATGCCATTCTCCCAAATCATCCCACCCTCTCCCTCTCCCTCTGAGTCCAAAAGTCTGTTATACACATCTGTGTCTTTTTTGCTGTCTTGCATATTGGGTCATCATTGCCATCTTTCTAAATTCCATATATATGTGTTAGTATACTGTACTGGTGTTTTTCTTTCTGGCTTACTTCACTCTGTATAATCGGCTCCAGTTTCATCTAGCATAATATCTTCAAGATTCATATTGTAGTGTTTGTCAGAATTTCTTTCCCTTTAAGGCTAAGGAATAGTCCATTGTACTTACGTACCATATTTTTACGTATCCATTTGTTGTAGGCTAAAAGTTTGTGCCCCTGTCCTTCAAATTCCCACATTAAAACTGAATCCCAAATGTGGTGGTATTTGGAGGTGGGGTTTGGGGAGCGATTATGTCATGAGGATGGAAGCTTCCTAAATGGAATTAGTGCTCTTTTAAAAGAAGCTAGTGTAAATGAGATTGTCCTCTTGATTTCTCTTTCAGATGGTTTATATTATTAGTGTACAGAAAGACAACAGATGTGTGTATATTAATCTTGTATCATGCAATTTTACTGAATTTACTCATTCTAATGGTTTTATTGATGGGGTCTTTAGAGTTTTAAATTTATAGTAGCATGTAATCTGCACATAGTGACAGTTGAATTTTTTTCCTCCTGATTTGGATTACTTTTATTTATTTGTTTGCTTTTCTTGACTGATTGCTGTGGCTAGGACTTCCAGTATTGTGTTGAATCAAAGTGGTGAATTGAATAAAAATGGTGAGAGTAGATCTCAGAGGAACTGCTTTCAGCCTTTCACCACTGAGTATTATGTTGGCTATTGTTATTGTTGCTCAGTCACCCAGTCATGTCGGACTCTTTGTCACCCCATGGACTGCAGCACGCCAAGCCTCCCTGTCCCTCACCAGGCTATAGTCTGTGATATATGGCCTTTATTATGTTAAATGATAGTCCTTCTATACCCACTTTATTGAGGGTTTTTATCTTAAGTGGATTTTGAATTTTTCATGAGCTTTTCCAGGATCTGTTGAGATGAGAGTATGAATTTATTCTTCTATTGGTTAATGTTATATATCATATTGACTGATTTATGGATGTTAAACTATCCTACACCCCTGGGATAAATCACACTAGATAATGGCAGATGATTCTTTTAAAGTATTGCTGAGTTCTTTTTGCTAATACTTAGTTAATTATTTTTATACCTATATTCATCAGTGACACTGGCCTGTACTTTTCTTTCTTTATGGTGTCTTAGTATGGTTTTGGTATCAGGGTGATTCTGACCTCCTGAAGTGATTTTGGAAGCATTTCTTCACCTCAAGTGTTTTAAATAGAGAAGAACAGACATTTTCCTTAAACGTTTTGTGGAATTTAGTTGTCTGGTCTCATTTCTGTTGTTTTTTGGAGGGTTTTTTTTTTTTTTTTTTTTAAATCATGGATTCAATTTCATTACAGGTAAGTAGTTTCTTCATATTTTGTGTTTCTTCCAGATTCAGTTTTGGGAAACTGTGTGTTTCCATGAATTTATCTGTTTCTTCTAAATTGTCCATTTTATTATCATAATGTTCATAGTGAATTCTTATCTTTTATATTTCTGTGGTGTTGGTAGTAACTTCTCAATTTTTATTCCTGGTTTTATTGGGGCCTATTTTCCCAAATTTTATTTCTCTGTTTTCCTTGATGAGTCTGGCTAAAGGTTTCTCATTTTGTTCATTTTTTCATAGAATCAGTTCTTAGTTTTATTGATCTTTTTGTTCTTTTAGTCTTTATTTATTTCTGCTCCAGTCCTTATAATTTCTTTTCTTCTATTTGTGTTTTGTTTGTTCTGCTTTTGCTAGTTCCTGTAGGTATAAGATTTGATTGGTTATTGAGATTTTCTTGTTTCCTAAAGTAGGTTTATATCACCAGAAGCTTCCCTTTTGGAACTGCTTTGGTGTATCCCATAAATTTTGAATCATTCTCTTCTCATTTTCCTTTGTCTCCAGGTACGATTTTATTTCCCCTTTGATTTATTTAGGGACCCATTGGTGGTTTAGAGGCATATAGGAGCCTTTACAGGTTTGTGTATTTTTTTTTCTTATAATTGATTTCTAGTCTTACAGAGTTATGGTCAGAAGAGATTCTTGATATGATTTCAGTCTTATTGTTTATTATTTTGTATTAAATTTTTATGAAATTATAGCTGATTTATAATATTGTGCCAATCTCTGCTATATAGCGAAGTGACACAATTATTTGAGTCACACACACATTATTTTTTTCATATTCTTTTCCGTTATGGCTTATCACTTACTGAGACTTGTTTTGTGGTCTAGCATGTGTTTTATCTTGGAGGATATTCCATGTGCCGTTTAAAGAATGAATATTCCACTGCACTGAGATGGAATGTTCTAACATATCTGTTAAGTTTGTCTGATCTAATGTGTAGTTTAAGTCCAGTATTTCTTTATTTTATTTCTGGATGATTTTCCTATTGATATAAGTTGGATGTTAAAGTCCTCTACAATTATTGTGTTATTGTCAATTTCTCCCTTTGTGCTAATATTTGATTTATGTATTTAGGTGCTTCTATGTTGGGTACATATATATGAAAAATTGTTATATCTTCTGGTTTCATCCCTTTACCATAACGTAATATTTTTCTTTGACTGTTGTTACTTTGAACTTTTTATTAGGTAGTTTGCTGTCTCCACTTTGTTTAGTTCTTCTAGGATTTTCTCCTGTTGCTTTATTTGGAGTAGATTTCCTTGTTGCCTTATTTTGCCTAATTCTCTGTATTTATTGCTATGTATCAGGCAGGTTGATTATGTTTCCTGATCTTGGAGAAGTGACTCTGTATAGGAGACATCCCTTGAGGCCCAGCTGTGCACCCCCACCTTGATCATTGAAGCTATATTATATAGTGGGTACCCCTAATGTGAGACCTTCTCTTGTGATAGGGCTGACCACTGTGAATATGCTGGCTAGTGGGGCTGGTTGCCAGGCCAGTTGGCTTCCAGGCCTTGCCTGTGGTGGCAGCTGCTGGTAGGTGAGGCCAGGTGCTGACATGGCCAACTGTGTGGCTTGGGGGTCCTAGGAATGGTGTTGGCCTACTGGTGGGTGGGGCCATTTCCTAGAGCAGCTGGCTGAGGGGAACCTGGGACAGATGTCAACTGTATGGAAGTGGGGCTATATCCCCAGGCAACTCTCCTCTTGGCCTTTGGGGTTTTAGGACTGGTCCTGACCAGCTGGTGGGCAGGTACACCCCAAGCACTAATAGACTAGAGGAAGGACTCCAAACTAATGCTTGCCAGCACCAGTGTCCATGTGGTTGAATGAGTTCCTCAAAATGATTGCCACCAGTGTCTATATCTAAAATATATGAGAAAAGCAATTCTACAGCAAGAAAACAAATAATTCAATTTTAAAATGATCAAAAAACCTGGATAGAAGTTATAAAAATGGCCAACAGGTATATGAAAAATGTTTAACATGACAAATCATCAGAGAAATGCAAATCAGAACCACCACAAGGGAATAACACATGTTAGAATGGCATTATCAAAAAGACAAAAGATAGGAAGCGTTCTCAAGGACATGGGCAAAGGGAACCTCTGCACAGTGTTGTTGGGAATGTCAACCTGTACATCCATTATGGCAAATAGTATGGAAGTTCTTCACAAAATGAAAAGCAGAATGCCATATGATCCTGCAATCCGACTTCTGCTTATATATACAAGGAAATGCGAATGGGTGCAAAGTTTCTTTTTGTACCCACTCCTAATGTATTAAACCCATTAAATTTTATACTTGAAGTGGGTGAATTTTGTGGCATGTGAATTATATCCCAATAAAGATGTTTTTCGAAGCATAATAAATAAGGGCAATTAGCTAGTGGAAATCTTGAGTAAAAGCAGCTAGGAAACAATGTACAGGAAAATATACAGTTATCATCAGCAATGTGAGAAAATAGCTTGTAGATAAGTCAAGCAGAACCCGAGTCATATGATGTTAATTTATCAAGATGAGCATTTCTGAGAGATCACTGCTGGAGTTGCTATTTGGGAATTAGAGCTGTTTTGCAGTGACAGAGGATGTTACCATTCCATGAAAACTAATTGTGCAATCTCAGTGAAGATTTACTGTGCTTCTTAATTTGCTTATATACTTATGGTAAACTTGGTTTATCTGAGGTAACTTACACTTGTCTGTGTTTCTCAAAGGTAGAAGACATTGCCACAAGTACATGCTGTGGCTTGTTCCTACTTCACAGGTATTTTAAAACAAAGTATTTCTGGTTGATGTCTGTTAATGTCATTAAAACAGTAGATAAAAATGAATGTGGCATTTCTGAAAGTTCATTTGATGCAGAAGAACTTTAAAATAGTAGATACATATGATTCAAATATTTAAACTTAAGAAAAAAGGAAAATAAATCAGATGGTGTTAATCTTTCAGTTTAATCAATCACTTAAAAAAGAAGGAAAATCTTCTTTGAAAAATTATGAAATAGCAAATAAGAACACCTGTGAAGTATTGTACTGAATTATTGGGGCTTCCCTAGTAGCAAAGACAGTAAAGAGTCTGATATATAATATATATTGTACTGATATATAATGTATATTTAAATAATAATACTAATATGAGATGTAATGGTGAATCAGTATCTCTGTTGATTTCAGTGGGATTTGGTATAATTAACTTATATTTCAATTTCACTATCAAGAATAAAAAACATATCATTGGTTCAGGAAGTTTTACATTTGAGAATTTACGATAAATTAAAAAGGAGAGGGTCTCTCTCTGTCTCTCTTTAATTATGCACACCTTTTAATAAAATATGTAGAAATTAAAGCAATAATTATAGGTGATATGGGAAATGCAAGTAATTATAAAAAACCAAAGCTGAGTATACTGTTGCATTCCTGCTATGACTGTAACAATATAAATATCAAATGTGCAAATGGGAAAGGTATAGAAAAGTTTTAAAAAATGGAGATGTTGTGTTGGAATCAGAGGTAATTTACTTTTTTCTTTGCTAATTTTATTTTTAATTGTTTTCATACTGCTCCTACAATTTACAGAGGATAAGTAGGTAAATCTTAGTGTCCCTATAAATATATATATTGCATATAATCTAAATAGAAGAGAGGAAAAGTAAAAGTATATGATACAGAACAAACTTCAGTACCAGCTTTTATGAAATGGAAGTTTCTGAAATAACAGGAGTGTGTATACATGCATAAAATCAAAACATTCAGAGAAAAATAGAGAAAATATTTTTGCAAACATGCTTATGTTGTTACATCTTCATGGGTAAGGGCAAAGAAAAATTCTTTGAAAAAATGATATATTTCTGAATTATGCCTTGTGAACTGGGCTTTAGAGAGGGTTAGCCACACCCTAGGACTTGTTAACAAATGACCCATTTCAGGGAAGTCAACATTTGAGTTCAAACTAGAACATTTCCATCAGGGAAGGTTGCCATGAGGTGCAAACTCCTGCCTTGAGTATAGACATGTAAAGGTGTTTGATGTTGGGAGATTTTTTGCAAATGGGTTGGGAACCACTGCAGAACTATGATGGGCTGGGAATTTCATTACCTAAAGGCAATTCATTTCATGTGCTTTCTTGCCCAGGATGAAAAATTAAAGGAATACTGCAAGTATTTAAATTTTTTAAAAATATGTTTGTAATATCCTAATAATTCAAATAGCAAGTTATTTGCTTCAATTACTAGCATGATCACTTAAAATTATTTTTAGTGTGTATCAACATATTGTCACAGTTGGTGTCATTAGTTGTCAATGTGGAAGTGCACATGTCAAAATTTGAAAGCCAGACCCAATGATTTCCAAAGGATTCTGTACCCTGCTTCAGAACTATTCCGCTCTGCTCTTTCGGTAGCTCTTGGCTGTGATGTTGAACTACTATCTGATTATTAACACAGATCTACGCCTTAGATAATAAAGGAAGAAAAATAAAGACAAAACTACTGCTTGAGTTCATTTTTGGCCTTTTTAAGGCATTCTCTTCTGGATAGTTTACCTTTTTTGTTTGCTTGTTTTATTTATTTATTTATTTATTTTACTTTACAATACTGTATTGGTTTTGCCATACACTGACATGATTTCGCCACAGATGTACATGAGTTCCTAAGCCTGAACCCCCCTCCCAGCACCCTCCCCATATCATCTCTCTGGGTCATCCCAGTGTACCAGCCCCAAGCATCCTGTATCCTGTGTCGAACCTAGATGTGGCATTTATTTATAAATGATCATAAAATGATTAGTAAAGGTGAGAATCCCCATGGTTCCTTTCCTCAGTGGCTCATAGCCCAAGAGGTGAAGAAAAATTTGAAATATATTTTCTTCATTAAGAAAATAATCAGAAGTATCTTATAATTTTCAAACTCGTAAAAATACCTAAATTTTTATGTAACTAGGAACAAATTCCAAATTTTTGCAAGTATAATCTCTTTGAATTTTCTGATTCTGTTGTCTAAAATAACAGTTTTACTGAGTATTCTTCCAAATGTTTTTAGATAATCATATTTTCAGATAAAATACTATGTGGAAGCTTCATGCATATAAAAACCAAAATTTAGCCACTTGCTTAACGTGACTTGGAAAATTAAGGAGCACTTCCATTTCTATGCCCAGAAGCATCTTTGTGAAAACATCTAGAGTTCCCAACATTAGTGTAAAGATTACTCAACTTGATGATTATATTCCTCTAACTGGTAGATAGCATAGATAGCAGAAACATCTCATTTACCTAAAATATTTGGCAAAATAATTTGGAGGATGTTGCTACAAGTGAGTTGGTATTCATCCAAATCAGAGCTTTATCAACAATGGTTTTATAAACAGTCGTCAGCAAAGTCTTATTTTCAAGAGTAGCTGAAATTCATTTTCATCTTTTAAATCCTGGAGATATTCATTTCATCAAAAAAGAACTAGTTATTTTACATATATATATTTTTCCTAACATTTTGTCTCCTGGGAAGGAAGGAAGGAAGAGAGGAGGGGAGGTGGGAAGGGAAAGGGAGAGGAAGAGAGGAGGAGAAAGTGTTTGGGACCAAATGATCCATTTTCACGTCTTCAGGACCGTTTCATCCTTCTCTTCCTGTGCAAATTAAAGTGCTAGTCTTATTTATTCCCATCTTTTTAAATGAAATTAAACAAAAAAGAAATGAAATTTAGTCAATCTGTTCTTATATACTTATGTAAAGATTTCTCTTGTATGGTTTCATTCCAACTCAGTCTTTTCAAATGTTTCTTGGTATTTTTACCTTGTCTGGTTAAATAACTTTTGTAAGAGACATTTTTAATTTTTGTTTACTGCAAGCATCCCTAGACATGAAAGAAAATAATGTCAACACTTTTTAACCTTCCCTGACAAAGGGTCAGTAATTTAGAAAGATAAGTTATATACCATGTACTTTTTTTTTTCCCTTCATTTAATGAGATTCTTTGCAGGGATTTTAATTTTGAGGTAGAAAATGTAGCTTCTGTCCAAGCTTTCAGTTTCTTCTCTAGAGATTTATTTTGGGAATGGTGGGGTCATCTTTCCTGGAGCATTAAAAAAAACATGCTTAGATAAAAGCAAAAGTTTATTGAAGACTAAATATATATTTTGGAAATAATCCTTGATGATTGAACGATTTTTGAAGCCTTTGTAAAGTTTTATTGGTGAGTAAGAAACTTCTTGGCTTCTCCTACTGAATAAGAGGACAACTCTTTACCTTATTCAGTAATCATCCCAACTAGCACCAGAAGAGTTACCCACTGGAAAACATTCAGAATGTGTAATTGCATCTGGCTTGGTGCTCTTGGATCAATAAAAGGTATTCTTCCACTCAACTGAACCTAGAAAATTTCCACATGCTTGGGTAATGATGCTATAGAAATGTGTAAATATCACTCTCCTCCCTGACCTAAAACTGTTCATGAGTTTTGGCGAAGAGAAAGGAGACTCAAAAATTCAGCCAACATTGGACTTTGATCTCTTTCCAACATAGAAACCGTATAATTGCATATGAAAAAACTCTATCTTCAGCCAGTGAAGTGCTGATGAAAACCTACACATGAGGATCACTTACTTTTTTCACAAAGACAAAGGAAATTTGGCAGTTGACTACATTTCAGAAAGTTTGATCTCACAAGTCTTATTCCTGTGTACCTGTACATACGTAGGAAATGAAATAGAATTAAACTATCATACTAGGATGAGGTGCCACTGGAAAATATGTAAAAAGGCAACTTTACAATACAGATACTACATGTACAGTTTACTCTTTTCACTGAAATCTGTTTGGCAGGGAATAAAACTAGCAGTGTCCTTCAGTAATAACTATAGGTGATATTGGCTCTCGGGTTTGTGATACAATTTTTAGCTTTTAGCTTTTGATTTTTAATAAGGTAATTATTTTATTCAGAGAAGCACATAACTTCCCTTTGTATATGTGATAAACGTGGGTGATTAAAGGGAAGGCTCAATTCATGAAATGGCAGCATCTGATCCGTTTAAAAGGATCATTTTTATGCTGTAAAGATAAACATAAATATGCATATAGCTTTAAAACTTGTACTTTCAAAAGTATCTCATTAATAGTTAAACCAAATGGGAGGAAATTCCCTGGTGGGACTCTGCATTCTCAGTGCCAAGGACTTGGTTTCGATCACTGTTTGCAGAACTAAAATCCTGTGAGTTGTGTGGCACAGCCAACAAAAGTAATATTTTGGCCTATATTTGCTTCTTACTTTAGTGGCTCCATGGCGTTTGTCAATAGACTATTTTATTTGACTTTGTGTGCTAAGACAGAATAATGTCTTCATACCTTCATCTCCCAAACTTGTGGATATGTTATTTTACATGGCCAAGTGGACTTTGCATATGTAATCCATTTAAAGATCTTGAGATGGGAAAACTCTCAGGGATTATTTGGGTGAGCACAATGCTTCCCCGATAGCTCAGTTGGTAAAGAATCCGCCTACAATGCAGGAGAACAAGAAACTCAGGTTTGATCCCTAGGTTGGTAAGATCCCCTGGAGAAGGAGATGGCAACCCACTCCAGTATTCTTGCCTGGAAAACTCCATGGACAGAGGAGCCTGGTGGGCTACAGTCCATGGGATCACAAGGAATTGGACATGACTGAGCAACTAAGCACTTGACTAAGCAATGTAATCACAACAGATTTTATAAAACAGAGGCAAGAAGAGTGAGAATTAAGAAAAAGACATGGAAGCAAGCGGAGAGAGATTAGAAGATGCTATACTGCTGAGTTTGAAGATGGAGGAAGGGCCTCTGAGATAAGGAATTCAGGTGGCTTCTAGAATCTGAAAAATTAAAGGGATCATTCTCCCCTAGAGTCTCCAGAAAATACCACAGGATCGATGGCACATTGATTTTAGTTCAGTAAGAAGAGTTTTGAATATCTAACCTCTCAGTTCAGTTCAGTCACTCAGTCATGTCCAACTCTTTGAAACCCACATCACACCAGGCTTCCATGTCCATCACCAACTCCTGGAACTTGCTCAGACTCTTGTCCATCAAGTCGGTGATTCCATCCAACCGTCTTATCCTCTGTTGTCCCCTTCTCCTCCTGCCTTCAATTTTTCCCAGAATCAGGGTCTTTTCCAAGGAATCTGCTCTTTGCACCAGATGGCCAAAATATTGGGGCTTCAGCATCAGTCCTTCCAATGAATATTCAAAATTGACTAGTTTGATCTCTTTGCTGTCCAAGGGACTGTCAAGGGTCTTCTCCAGCACCACAGTTTAAAAGCATCTATTCTTCAGTGTTCAGCTTTCTTTATGGTCCAACTCTCACTTCAATACATGACTACTGGAAAAACCATAGCTTTGACTAGATGGACCTTTGTCAGCAAAGCAATGTCTCTGCTTTTTAATATGCCATCTAGGTTGGTCATAGCTTTTGTTCCAAGGAGCAAGTGTCTTTTAATTTTATGGCTGCAGTCACCATCTGCAGTGATTTTGGAGCCCAAGAAAATAAAGACTGTCACTGTTTCCATTGTTTCCCCATCTATTTGCCATGAAGTGATGGGACCAGATGCCATGATCTTAGTTTTCTGAATGTTGAGTTTTAAGCCAACTTTTTTACTCTCCTCTTTCCTTTTCATCAAGAGGCAGTTTAGTTCCTCTTCACTTTCTGCCATAAGGGTGGTGTCATCTGCATATCTGAGGTTATTGCTATTTCTCCTGCCAATCTTGATTCCAGCTTGTGATTCATCCAGACCAGCATTTTGCATGATGTACTTTGCATAGAATTTAAACAAGCAGGGTGACAACCTCTAGACATGTAAGAAAAATAATTTGTGTTATTATCATATTGGGATTCCCTGGTGACTCAGACAATAAAGAATTTGCCTGCAATGTGATAGAGCTGAGTTTGATCCCTGGGTTGGGAAGATCCCCTGGAGAAGGAGATGACAACCCACTCCAGTATTCTTGCCTGGAGAATCCCATTTATGGAGAAGCCTGGTGGGTTATAGTCCATGGGGTTGCAAAGAGTCGGACACGGCTGAGTGACTTCATTTTCACTTCCAAGATCATATTAACTTATTATAGCAGCAACAGGAAACTAATTATTAATAAGTTTTGAGATTTGAAAAGGTAAGAGATTATTTCCAGTTTATAGGAATGCTATGGTTTTCCAGGATTGCATAGTTAATATGGCAGAGGGAGAAGTAGAACCTAGGTTTATGAGCTCAAGTCCAGCGCTTGGTTCTACTAAAATTCAGTTAAATCATTTTGCAATGTTTATTAGGCAACTCTGTATTAATTTCTAACTGCTAAGATAACAAATTATCATAAACTTTACAACTTAAAATAACACATTGATCCTCAGTAGTTCTGGAGCTCAGTGTCTAACATGGTGTCATTAGGCTAAGATCAAGGTGTCAGCAGGCCTGCATTCCTCCCAGAAGATCTAAGGGAAATTCAGTTTCGTATACGTTCCAGATGCAAGAGCCCACCTGCATTTGTTATGTTTATGGCCCCTTACTCTATTTTTATTTTTTTCAGAGAAGGCAATGGCACCCCGCTCCAGTACTCTTGCCTGGAAAATGCTATGGACGGAGGAGCCTGGTAGGCTACAGTCCATGGGGTCACGAAGAGTCGGACATGATTGAGTGACTTCACTTTCACTTTTCACTTTCATGCATTGGAGAAGGAAATGGCAACCCACTCCAGTGTTCTTGCCTGGAGAATCCCAGGGACGGGGGAGCCTGGTGGGTCGCGCAGAGTCGGACACGACTGAAGTAACTTAGCAGCAGCAACTCTATTTTTAAGCCAACAATATTAGCATCTTCAAACCTCTCTTTGACCCTTACTCCTGTTTCTTTTGTCTTATTTTCTTTCCTGATTTTCACCTTCCTACTTTTGTGATTATATTGGGCCCACAGAGATAATCCAGAAATGTTAATCATTCAATTATATGTGCAAAGTCTTCTTTGTCATGTAAGTGACATTTTTACAAGTTCTGGAGATTTGGTGCGGACATCTTTGAAGGGACATTATTCTGTCTACCAAGGTCTCCTGTATATCAAATAATGTTCTAATTTCTGAGAGTAAATTAAAATGACCAGAATCGATGGAATTGTATTGAGAAATATTAAACAGTTAAGAGACATCTGATTCATATATATTAAAAAAAATCTCTAACTCTGAATAAAATACAGCAGTGAGGGGAGAAAGGGAAGAATGGAAACAGTAGTCTAATCAAGAGAGATTAGTGAGAATGTCTCTGTTTTTATTTTTCATTTTCAGTTGTTGACTTAAACAACTGAATGAATAATAACACCATTTAAAAACTTGATACAAACTGGATGAAGAGCCTCCTTTAGTTTAGTTAGGGTTGGAGGTGAGAATTAAGAACTGACTTCAAACTTGTTAAATCTGAGATTCCTGTTTGACATCAGGCAGAGATGTCAAGCCAGCACTTCAACATGTGAACCTGAGTTTAGGTGGAGTAGTGGGTTGAAATTGAGGGATTAATAATCAACATTAGGATGATATTTGAATCCATGAGACTGAAGAGATTCAAGAGCTTATCCCTGAGCATTTCAATAGTAAGAAGTCTAAAAGAAAAGGAGAATACAGCAAATGAAACGAAGAAGAGGATATGAGGAAAAACCAAGGAGGGTAGTGTCCAGGAAGGTAAATGAATATAGTATCATATGAGAAAGGGATCACCAGCAATGTCAAATGCTTCTGATAGTCATTAGACAGATGTTCTCCCTAATTCATGTACGGCCTATCTATGAGTTCTACCATACTGGCAAGAATTATTGTTCTGTTATTTTAGGAATTATGTTATTTCATTGGGTCAGAGGGGTCTCTAGAGTAACAGAGGTCAGGTGACAGAACCAGATTTCCAAGAAGGGTAACAAAGATAAAGTGTTCCTTAGTTGTTAAGTCTCAAATACCATGGTATCCCTAAGAATGAAGTAGTTAGGCAGTCAAGAAAATCTTACTTTATATAACATGTAAAACTGCAGAACTGTAGAATGGTCCTACTTGAGTCATCTTTATAATGAATAGCTATGGCCTCTCTTCCATTTTCAAGACTTAATTAAGTCCAAATATTGGTCGATATGTAGAACCCCTTGCTTAGGGGAAAGGTTAGATTTTCTTGAGGAGTGATCTTGAAATGTTGCTACCAGCCTATATTGTATATATTGTAACTCCACGCCTTCCCCTGAAGAAACTGATAGAGAGAGTAAGCACTGATAAAGAGAGTAGCTAGGACTTGGAGTAGGAAATTATTGGACTAGGCATTTCCTAACAATAATCACTGAGAACCCAAACGCATGTTGTAATTTCTTGATTAAATTAGAGTCTAATGGATGTTAGGTGATAAATAGTGCATTGGTGAAAGTTTGGATCACAATTGGCCCAGTAAGTTCATAGTAATTTATGGTTACTTTCTCAGTCCTAAATTTTGAAAAATTTTGAAAAGACAGATTTGAGAATAAAAAAAAATGCCTACTTTACTGCTGTAATAGGAGGGAGACATTTGGAAGCCCTTAATACTTCCCCCACTGACCAAATGAGTGAAGCATCAGTTTAGTTCAGTTGCTCAGTCGTGTCCAACTCTTTGCGACCCCATGAATCACAGCACACCAGGCCGCCCTGTCCATCACCAGCTCCCGGAGTTCACCCAAACTCATGTCCATCGAGTTGGTGATGCCATCCAGCCATCTCATCCTCTGTCGTCCCCTTCTCCTCCAGCCCCCAATCCCTCCCAGCATCAGAGTCTTTTCCAATGAGTCAACTCTTCACATGAGGTGGCCAAAGTATTGAAGTTTCAGCTTCAGTATCATTCCTTCCAAAGAACACCCAGGACTGATCTCCTTTAGAATGGACTGGTTGGATCTCCTTGCAGTCCAAGGGACTCTCAAGAGTCTTCACCACAGTTCAAAAGCATCAATTCTTTGGCGCTCAGCTTTCTTCACACTCCAAATCTCACATCCATACATGACTACTGGAAAAACCATAGCCTTGACTAGATGGACCTTTGTTGGGAAAGTAATGTCTCTGCTTCAAATATGCTATCTAGGTTGGTCATAGCATTCCTTCCAAGGAGTAAATTTCTTTTAATTTCATGGCTACAATCACCATCTGCAGTGATTTTGAGCCCAAAAAATAAAGTCTGACACTGTTTCCCCATCTATTTCCCATGAAGTGATGGGACCAGATGCCATGATCTTTGTTTTCTGAATGTTGAGCTTTTAGCCAACTTTTTCACTCTCCTCTTTCACTTTCATCAAGAGGCTTTTTAGTTCCTCTTCACTTTCTGCCATAAGGGTGGTGTCATCTGCATATCTGAGGTTATTGATATTTCTCCCAGCAATCTTGATTCCAGCTTGTGCTTCTTCCAGCCCAGCCTTTCTCATGATGTACTCTTCATATAAGTTAAATAAGCAGGGTGACAATGTACAGTGTTGTCATACTCCTTTATCAATTTGGAACCAGTCTGTTGTTCCATGTCCAGTTCTAACCGTTGCTTGCTGACCTTCACATAGGTTTCTCAAGAGGCAGGTCAGATGGTCTGGTATTCGCATCTCTTGAATTTTCCAGTTTATTGTATTCCACACAGTCAAGGGCTTTGGTTTAGGCAATAAAGCAGAAATCGATGTTTTTCTGGAACTCTCTTGCTTTTTCCATGATCCAGCGGATGTTGGCAATTTGATCTTTGGTTCCTCTGCCTTTTCTAAAACTAGCTTGAACGTCTGGAAGTACACAGTTCACATATTGCTGAAGCCTGGCTTGGAAAATTTTGAGCATTACTTTACTAGCATGTGAGATGAGTGCAATTGTGCGGTAGTTTGAGCATTCTTTGGCATTGCCTTTCTTTGGGATTGGAATGAAAACTGACCTTTTCCAGTCCTGTGGCCACTGCTGAGTTTTCCAAACTTGCTATCATATTGAGTGCAGCACTTTCACAGCATCATCTTTCAGGATTTGAAACAGCTCAACTGGAATTCCATCACTTCCCCTAGCTTTGTTCATAGTGATGCTTTCTCAGGCCCACTTGACTTCACATTCTAGGATATCTGGCTCTAGGTGAATGATCACACCATCATGTTTATCTGGGTCATGAAGATCTTTTTTGTACAGTTCTGTGTATTCTTGCCACCTCTTCTTAATATCTTCTACTTCTGTTAAGTCCAGACCATTTCTGTCCTTTATTGAGCCCATCTTTTCATGAAATGTTCCCTTGGTATCTCTAATTTTCTTAAAGAGATCTCTAGTCTTTCCCATTCTGTTGTTTGCCTCTATTTCTTTGCATTGACTGCTGAAGAAGGCTTTCTTATCTCTCCTTGCTATTCTTTGGAACTCTGCATTCAGATGCTTATATCTTTCCTTTTCTCCTTTGCGTTTCACCTCTCTTCTTTTCACAGCTATTTGTAAGGCCTCCCCAGACAGTCATTTTGCTTTTTTGCATTTCTTTTCCATGGGGATGGTCTTGATCCCTGTCTCTTGTACAATGTCACGAACCTCCGTCCATAGTTCATCAGGCACTCTATCTATCAGGTCTAGTCCCTAAAATCTATTTCTCACTTCCACTGTATAATCATAAGGGATTTGATTTAGGTCATACATGAATGGTCTGGTGGTTTCCCCTACTTTCTTCAATTTAAGTCTGAATTTGGCAATAAGGAGTTCATGATCTGAGCCACAGTCAGCTCCCGGTGTTGTTTTTTCTGTCTGTATAGAACTTCTCCATCTTTGACTGCAAAGAATATAATCAATCTGATTTCAGTGTTGACCATCTGGTGATGTCCATATGTAGATAAATGATGCCATATCCCTGGAGGAATTGGAAGTACCACCAAAGACTTGAAGGATTCACATACCTTTTTAACTTGCCGCTTTGTTTATACAGAGGGGAATGGATCTTAGATTATTAATATCTTAATAAGGTATTGATTCTGATTTTAGCTGCTGTTCCAGATGTAGTATCTTCCCTGAAGTCAGTCAACCCTGCTTCCTGGAATCTAGTATGGAGCTGTTGACCTGTAAATCACTTTGCTCTCTGTACCAATTTATAAAGGACTTAAGAAGCATACTTTTACATGAAAAGGACAACTCTGAAGTCTTGCCTCAGAGTTATGTTAATTGTACTGCTCTCTGATGTAATATGGTCCTAGCTCACAAATATCTTGATCCTCTTGACATGGGAATATCACATTGTTCACTGTATTTTTGATGAGGATCTTTGGACCGGCATTGATTGGGAGCTTCAAATACTTTAAATGCCTTAGTCAGACGTAAGTGAGTCAAGATACACCCCAGATAAATCCGTAAACCTACTACATCAGTAAAGTTTTGAGGTTTGAGTAGTCTGCAGTGTATCTTGATATTCCTTTTGGTGAGAAAAAAAAAAAAAAGGCAATGTACTTGCACACGTACCACTATGAAAGAAGCACAATAATTTAGGAAACTTTCTGATTTTGAAAACAGTATTTTTTATTTTTGTGTGCTAATGTGAGCCATGTGTAATTAATACAAATGACTGCCCCATTTGAGTAGAAACTGAGAAAGAAAAAATTCTGCAGCAAGTCCAGCTGCAACTCCAACTACTTTTCTACTTGAGACTTAGGAACTAGTTCATGAAATGTCTATAATCACAGATGCTATTTGGAATTCTTACAAGCCTCTGTAGCAGAAGAGCAGCACAGACATCTGTATCTTAAATCCATGCCCTCTTGTGAAGATATTATCTACCTTCTGTGGAGAAACAGCTTCTGGTTTGCTAGTGGGCCATCGTAGGGAATGAATACTTACTTAATCAGTGAATACCAAGTGACTATGGAATTGGAGCTACTTATCAGGAACAGTGTTACATGAATCTCTTCAGCTTAGGTACTCAGAGCAAATCACGAAATTGAAAGGGTATACAAGAAACGAGGTTACACAAATTCGAACAAACGCAATTAAATTGCATGAGCACATAATAGAGATCCCTTTGACAATTTCTTCTACATTGTCTCTCTTCCCCTGACCCTCACCTATATTCTTAAGGTGATTTCTTGGGGCCAACTAACTGAAGAGCAAACACCTTGAACCTGACTTACAGATGTTTTGCATGATTTTCTGGCACCAGCCTGACAAGTGGATGGTTGCAGAATTTCAGCCTCACTGAGTTTTGGCTGTGATGAATAGTAATGATGGGGAATTCCCAAAGTGGGCAGAACTTCAAGCAATATACTGACTTTTACTTTGCCTCAAATGAGACATACTTACACATTGTGCTTATACATGGATAGTTGCTAGTAGGTTAGAACTGGGAAGTCAGAGACTTCAAAAGACCAGACTGAAAAATGGTGGCAAGAAAGTGTGAGGAAGAATTATGTAGGTGGACCCCTTGGCATGAGAAAACAGTGTAAAGATATTTAATGTACCATGTCTATGCTCACCAAGGAGCATATATTTTCCAGGAGGCTCTCAAGAACTGGGTAAACCAAATAACATGTTCTCAGGATATCAGCCAGTCTCTGTCCTCAGTCTGCTTGGTAGGTCATTGTACAGATTGGCCCTGAGCACCACGATGAAGGTTATGTATAGACATTATAGTCTGGACTTCTCTCCACGAAAACTGACCTAGCTAATGATATTGCTGATGCTTAACCATCCAAAAACAGAGACTGGTGTTTAGCCCTCAACATGGTATGAGTTTTTCCATCATATTCCTTTTCTTTTGGAAGAGCAGTGATTTATGCATACTGAATGCAAGTAATTCCAGAAGAAAAGAAAGTTAAACATGGATTCTTTTAATTCAGTTCAGTTCAGTTCAGTTGCTCAGTCGTGTCCGACTCTTTGCGACCCCATGAATCGCAGCACGCCAGGCCTCCCTGTCCATCACCATCTCCCGGAGTTCACTCAGACTTGCGTTCATCGAGTCGGTGATGCCATCCAGCCATCTCATCCTCTGTCGTCCCCTTCTCCTCCTGCCCCCAATCCCTCCCAGCATCAGAGTCTTTTCCAGTGAGTCAACTCTTCGCATGAGGTGGCCAAAGTACTGGAGTTTCAGCTTTAGCATCATTCCTTCCAAAGAAATCCCAGGGCTGATCTCCTTCAGAATGGACTGGTTGGATCTCCTTGCAGTCCAAGGGACTCTCAAAAGTCTTCTCCAACACCACAGTTCGAAAGCATCAATTCTTCGGCACTCAGCCTTCTTCACAGTCCAACTCTCACATCCATATATGACTTCTCTTAATTAGTTCTGCATTATTTGCCAGTTCTCAGGAGTAATTAAATTTAAAGGCATTGATTCGATTTGTTTGGGGAACACTAATTGTTCTTGGCATGCGTCATAAAACAGTTATTTAAATTATTACTTGCAGACACCTATAATCACATACCTATAGAAGGCAGGGTTTTGGATGACCAAATATTTGATGCCATAGAACAATTTGATGGAAAACATTTAGCTATGTATATTAACATAAACTGGAAAAGGAGATGGCAACTCACTCCAGTATTCTTGCTTGGGAAATCCCATGGACAGATGCACCTAGTAAGCTACAGTTCATGGTGTTGCAAAGAGTCAGACACAATCTAGCAACTAAATGGCAACAGTATTAATATAAACTGGAAGACAAATACAGAAGTTGATCCTAAGATAGGACATTAGGGTGAAAACACTATCAAGTTGGACAGACCAAATTCTTCATCAGGGACTAAACAGCTGAGAGAGTTTAATATGTTAGTTTGAGGAAATGAGAGTGGCCCTAAACAGGTTACTTTTTTGGTTGACTGAAGCCTGTAGCAAATATGGCTTACACTAGATGAAGTTGCTTCCATGGTACCCTGGGGAGAAAACTTTGAAATGTTTAGGGAGATTGGAATTTTAGCATGGGCTTACATTAAGATCTGCTCACCCACCTGCTAAAACTTAACCAGTGGGGGCACTCCAGGGGGCATTCCCTTCACCAAAGCTAAGGGAAAGTTACAGTTATTTATTATCATGTAAAAAAATTTTACTAATAAATATCAGTATAATTGTCACCCAACGTTGAAACTGGAACACTGACAATACCTGATGTCAGCGTATGTGGCTCTGCACTATCCTACTCTCTGCCTCTCTCCATTCAAGTTAGCGGCTTGCCTGATGTGCTCATTATTCCATTTCTTTTCCAGATAATAGATTTCCTAGTGGGTATTATTTCTTGAAAATATTCGATTGTTTACTCTTTTAATTCAATATTATATTCATAAGATGATCCATATTTTTATTGGTTAATTCAATTTGACTGCTGTTATTATATTCCTTTGGGTGACTAGATGGCAGACAGTGTATTAAACCATTCTCCAGTCCAGTGGTTACTTCATTCTCTCCAGGCATTTTTTATTAGAAAACTTTTGTCTCAGCCACTTATAGACAGAGTTCCTCATGTATATTTGGAGGAGTTTCTCTTGGGTGTATAGCTAAAACAATAACCTTGGTTTTGAGTTTTGGATAGTTACTTTTTAGGTGATCTGGTTATTCCAAAGTAGCTGTATGACCACAAACCTAAATAAATGTATTTTGTCTCTACTCAGTGCATCACTTGGAATGCAATATTTCTTGATTCTTGTCTATTAAAATAATGTAAAAACCATATTTCATAGCATTCCTGATTTGTAATCTCTTAATTACTAACTCAGCAGTAGCCGCGGGACTGGAGAAGGTCAGTTTTCATTCCAATCCCAAAGAAAGGCAATGCCAAAGAATGCTCAAACTACTGCACAATTGCACTCATCTCTCATGCTAGTAAAGTAATATTCAAAATTCTCCAAGCCAGGCATCAGCAATATGTGAACTGTGAACTTCCAGATGTTCAAGCTGGATTTAGAAAAGGCAGAAAACCAGAGATCAAATTGCCAGCATCCACTGGATCATCAAAAAAGCAAGAGGGTTCCAGAAAAACATCTATTTCTGCTTTATTGCCTAATCCAAAGCCTTTGACTGTGTGGATCACAAGAAACTGGAAAATTCTGAAAGAGATGGGAATACCAGACCATTTGACCTGCCTCTTGAGAAACCTGTATGCAGATTAGGAAGCAACAGTTAGAACTGGACATAGAACAACAGACTGGTTCCAAATAAGAAAAGGAGTACATCAAGGCTGTACATTGTCACCCTGCTTGAAAGTGAAAGTGAAGTCGCTCAGTTGTGTCCGACTCTTTGTGACCCCGTGGACTGTAGCCTACTAGGCTCCTCTGTCCATGGGATTCTCCAGGCAAGAGTACTGGAGTGGGTTGCCATTTCCTTCTCCAGGGGATCTTCCCGACCCAGGGATCGAACCCAGGTCTCCTGCATTGCAGGCAGACACTAACCTCTGAGCCACCAGGGACGCCCTCTTATTTAACTTATATGCAGAGTACATCATGAGAAATGCTGGGCTGGAAGAAGCACAAGCTGGAACCAAGATTGCCCGGAGAAATATCAATAACCTCAGATATGCAGATGACACCACCTTTATGGCAGAAAGTTAAGAAGAACTAAAGAGTCTCTTGATGAAAGTGAAAGAGGAGAGTGAAAAAGTTGGCTTAAAGCTCAACATTCAGAAAACTAAGATCATGGCATCCAGTTAAATCACTTCATGGCAAATAGATGGAGTAACAGTGGAAACAGTGGCAGACTTTAATTTTGGGGCTCCAGAATCACTGCAGATGGTAACACCAGCCATGAAATTAAGACACTTACTCCTTGGAAGGAAAGTTATGACCAACCTAGACAGCATATTCAAAAGCAGAGACATGACTTTGCCAGCAAAAGTCCGTCTAGTTAAGGCTATGGGTTTTCCAGTAGTCATGTATGGATGTGAGAGTTGGACTGTGAAGAAAGCTGAGCACCGAAGAATTGGTGCTTTTTTTTTCACTTTTTTAAAATTATAAATTTATTTATTTTAATTGGAGGTTAATTACTTTATAATATTGTATTGGTTTTGCCATACATCAACATGAATCCACCACAGGTATACACATGTTCCCAGCAATCCCACTGCTGGGCATACACACCGAGGAAACTAGAATTGAAAGAGTCACATGTACCTCAATGTTCATCACAGAATTGATGCTTTTGAAATGTGATATTGGAGAAGACTCTTGAGAGTCCCTTGGACTGCAAGGAGATCCAACCAGTCCATCCTAAAGGAAATCAGTCCTGAATATTCATTGGAAGGACTGATGTTAAAGCTGAAACTTCATTACTTTGGCCACCTGATGCGAAGAGCTGACTCATTTGAAAAGACCCTGGTGGGGCAGGTGGAGAAGGGGACGACAGAGGATGAGATGGTTGGATGACATCACCGACTCAATGGACGTGAGTTTGAGTGAACTCCAGGAGTTGGTGATAGATAGGGAGGCCTGACATGTTGCAGTCCGTGAGGTCGCAAAGGGTCGGACATGGCTGAGCAACTGAACTGAACTGAATTACTAATGAGGCTGACCATCTTTTAAAATATTTAACGGCAAAAGCTGTTAATTCTTTTGTGAAATCTCTGTTTTTACTTTTGTCCACTTTTGTTGTTCATGTCATTAATAATGATTTATAGGATATATATATATATATATATATATATATATATTTCTTTTTATCCCTTTAAGGTGCAATATGTTGTGATTGTTTAAATTTAACAAGTTATATTTAATTTTACCATTTGTGACCATGTATATGGACCTCAAACCCATTTTGCTAATTGGAATAAGTCAGAGAAAAACAAATAGCATATGATCTCACTTTTATGGGGAAAAAAAAAAAGCTCATAGGTACAGAGAACAGCTTGGTGGCTGCAATAGGCAGGGTGCGGAGAGTAGTCAAAAAGTTATTTTTAAATAAAATAATATGTAATTTTTGTTCTAGCCTAGTAAATTGCCTATTTATTAGTATTTTCTGAACATTTAAATTGAAACATTTACTCTGCTTTAAGGTGCAACAACTTATATTTGGATTTTGCTTTTGATCCAGTCCTAGGGTCTTTGATTTAATATAGTAGTTTAGTTGTTTACATTTATTTTGTAAATTTTATGTACAGAAAAAAAAAGACTATTTTTTTTTGTAAGCAAATAATAAAAAAAAAACTTGTTTTTAACTGAGTTTTTAAGCTTTCTTGGTATTTCTTTCATTTTTAGTCTACATAAATTTTTCACTTGGTGATTTAGAAGACATTTTGAATTCTAACTTTTCAGTAACAAACTGGAATTCATATTTCTTCTAAATATTCATTAAATAATTTCACAATAAACACTGATTAACTTAACTAAAAAATTTAGCCCACTTTTTTTTTTCTCACAGAATCACTGAGGAGTCTCATAACAATGATCTTGAATCATTAATGTAAAACTGAATTATGTTAATACAATTTTAACTGCTTAAGGAGGTAAAACTTTTCATTAGATAAAAAATATTATCAGAAAAATTAAAATAAAAGGCAAAATATTGTGGTTGAGTCACCTTTGTATAATACTTCATTCTGGGATAATTATGAAAAAATTACTATGCTAATAAACTCGTATCCATATATAAATTGGTGTTTGCTTAGCAAAACAAATATCTGAAGTCTTTGCAAGTTTCCATTAGTACCAGTAGTGAATTCTGTGAAATCTTTTGTAAACTACAGATAATTTTTGTTTAGTTTTGGAGTTCTGGGCTTGAGCAAAGCTCTCAAGTGTGATAATGTGGCCTTCTAGGATAAATGTTAAGCTTGGCTGAGACACTCCATGAAGACTGAATTTGTCATTTGACCTCTTGGTGACTCTGTGGCCTCATTTATAAACTGGAGTTTATATTGAAACACTGCTGAGGATATAATGATGTAATTGGCTTCAGAGCTCTCCAGAGCACCCTTCAGGGAGAGTATGAAAGATGCTTGGGTGCCTGAACCAAACTATTAGAAAAATAACAGTGACAAGGAAATCTTTCAAATCTGAAGAATTAAAAATAGCTGATAGAATCTAGCAACTATCAGAATGGGAACTTGAGGTACAAGGTCTGACAATGGCCAGCCTGTTTCTTCAGTATAGCATTAGTTCTATGGTTTTCTATGAATGTTTACTGCATGTCTTTGCATCAATATTCTCTGCCCTCAAATTTAAGCATAAAATGAAACTTTGAGTTTATTGGCAACTAACTTGGACATTGTCATGCAAACAACTTTTAGCTAACCTAATGGAAAGATTTTACCATAAGTTAGTTTGGGAAGCAAAATGGGTATGATATCTTGCAACTGCTTTAGTCAGTATCTTAGTAATTACATTATTCACTATTTGTTTTACAAATATAAATATATCTATAAAAAGCAGGGTGAATGTGCACCCTTCAAACTGATTTGTTGAAAGTACTGGATTGCCTGGGTCTTTTAGTCAGATTTCATATGCCTGAAACATTGGTATATGCAAGGAAGAAGACATTGCCAGAGACATTAACACAGTTTAAATTCTGTTTTGTACAAGAGCTGAAAAAAAGCTAGAAGACAGACCTAGGATGGCTCTAGGCTGTTTTGATCCTATCTAAAAATGCTACCTTTCAACCGAATTGGTTTTCCTATTAACCATTTTCTGAGTCTGTTTAAAATTTTCAAGGAGTCGTTAAAATTCAAAAATTTGAGGTACTTTGTGAGAGCAGCCTTTTGAGAGCATGAAAGATCTATGATTGCTTTCTCCTTGGGTTTAGAAACTAACAGAATGCTTTGGAGTCAGCACCGACAAAGAATGGAGCCTGACTTGGAATTTAGTGAAAAGGGTGTTTAGAAAGTGAATAAAACTGTAATTTAAAAGCTGCACAAAATTAGTTGGCATGACTGTTTACATTAAATGTCTCCAGCGTCTTGGCGGTCAGGCAATCTCCTCTAGCTTCCTGCAGTTTTAAGTAAGATTCATGTCATTCTTGACAAGTCTTGTTACAAAACCAAAACATAAACCCAATTGCTTTGTAAAAGTTAAATAACAAGAATACAAAACAAAACCCCTGAGATAGCAGTCTTGAGAACAGTCATTTTTAAAATATACTTTTTCATGTAAAAACAAAGAAAAAAACATGCTAGGAATTAGTGAACTACAAAATGCTGCAAGTAAGACCAAGAGAGAAGGAGAAACAGGCAAAGAGATACTTGTCCTCTGTTGGAGATAGTGCTAAATCCTTCCTAGAGGGATCATTGATAATTTCCTCTAGTTGGAGTACCTGGTGCTTTGGAATAGGAGCCCAAAAGCTAATCCTCACCCCTAAGTATTAGCAATTCAGCCCAAGTGCCCATGTACTTAGGGATTTCTGTTACAGTGTTATGGATTTCCCATTTCTTTTACTGTGTGGTAACAGAGAGAGGATAGGGAGACCTGCTTTATGTTCAGTACTTTTTGCCTGAATTCTAGGCTTCACTGATTAAGCTGCCCATCAGACAAACATTCATCCTAATTTCTTCTAAACTAATGTTACAGGTATTGGGAGAGTAATTTAAAAAAGAAAAGGTATAATCCTTGCCCTTAATGATCTAATAGTCTAATAGGGAGAAGTACATAAAACATTCCAAAGAAGCAAGCTAAGCTAGTGTATTGTTATGTGTTCACCACTATTGGGTTTCAGAAGAAAAGCTCAGTTTGATTTGGTCTCACATGGTCTAGTGTGTTTAGGTGTATGGGAGTAGGTTCGTTTGAGGGTCTAGCTGGATATTTGTTTGATATGGTCACACCTTCTCCAGGGGTCCTAGCATATTTTCTGCCTTGGGTGAGGATTTACATTGAGGAAAGGGCATTTGGCATTATACATCATTTCAAATGGGGTTGAGCAGGACTGAGTTGAATACAGCCTGGACAGAGTCCCATGACTTGGATGTCACTTAAAGGGAACACGTGTACATCCGTGGTGGATTCATGTTGATGTATGGCAAAACCAATACAATATTGTAAAGTAATTAGCCTGCAATTAAAATAAATAAATTTAAATTTTAAAAAAGTGATCAACAAGAGATTCACTGGCTGTTCTTAGGATGAAATCTCCTTTGGACCACAATGAGAAGGACTAATGTTGAAGCTCCAGCAGTGCACAGCCACCACTGCAATCTGATCACATGGACTACAGCCTTGTCTAACTCAACGAAACTATGAGCCATGGCGTGTAGGGCCACCCAAGATGGATGGGTCATGGTGGAGAGTTCTGAAAAAATGTGGTTCACCGGAGAAGGGAATGGCAAACCACTTCAGCATTATTGCCTTGAAAACCGCATGAAAGGTATGAAGAGGGAAAATATAGGACACGGAAAGGTGAACTCCCCAGGTTGGTAGGTGCCCAATATGCTACTGGAGAAGAATGGAGAAATAGCTCCAGAAAGAATGAAGAGACACAGCCAAGGCAAAAACAACACCCAGTTGTGGATGTGACTGGTGATGGAAGTAAAGTCCAATGCTATAAAGAGCAATATTGAAGAGCAACCTGGAATATTAATTAGGTTCATGAATCAAGGCATGTTGGAAGTGGTCAAACAGGAGATGGCAAGAGTGAGCATCCAAATTTTAGGAATCCGCAAACTAAAATGGATTGGATGGGTGAATTTAACTCAGATGACCATTATATCTACTACTGTGGACAAGAATCCCTTAGAAGAAATGGAGTAGCCATCACAGTCAACAAAAGAATCTGAAATACTGTACTTGGATGCAATCTCAAAATGACAGAATGATCTCTGTTTGTTTCCAAGGAAAACCATTCAGTATTACAGTAATCCAAGTCTGTGCCCTGACAAGTAATGCTGAAGAAGCTGAAGTTGAATGGTTCTATGAAGACCTACAAGACCTTCTAAAAATACACCCCCAAAAGATGTAATTTTCATTATAGGGGACTGGAATACAAAACTAGGAAGTCAAGAAACACCTTGAGTAACAGGGAAATTTGGCCTTGGAGTACAGAATGAAGCAGGGCAAAGGCTAATAGATTTTGCCAAGAGAATGCACTGGTCATAGCAAACACCCTCTCCAACAACACAAGAGAAGACTGTACACATGGACATCACCAGATTGTTAATACTGAAATCAGATTGATTATATTCTTTGCAGCCAAAGATGAAGAAGCTCTATACACTCAGCAAAAACAAGACCAGGAGTTGCCTGTGGCTCAGATCTTGAGCTGCTTATTGCCAAATTCAGACTGAAATTGAAGAAAGTAGGGAAAACCACTAGATGATTCAAGTATGATGTGAATCAAATCCCTTATGATTATACAGTGGAAGTGAGAAATAGATTAAACGGATTGGATCTGATAGAGTGCCTGAAGAACTATGGATAGAGTTTCATGACATAGTACAAGAGGCAGGGATCAAGACCATCCCCGAGAAAAAGAAATGCAAAAAGGCAAAATAGTTGTCTGAAGAGGCCTTAAAAATAGCTGTGAAAAGAAGAGAAGCAAAATGCAGAGGAGTTAAAGGAAAGATTTACCATTTGAATGCAGATTTCTGAAGAATAGCAAGGAGGTATAAGAAAGCCCTCCTCAGTGATCAAGGCAAAGAAATAGAGGACAGCAACAGAATGGGAAAGACTAAAGATCTCTTCAGGAAAATTAGAGATACCAAGAGAACATTTCATGCAAAGATGGCCACAATCAAGGACAGAAATGGTATGGACCTAACAGAAGTAGAAGATATTAAGAAGAGATGGCAATAAAACGCCAAACTATACAAAAAGATCTTCGTGACCCAGATAATCAAGATGGTGTGATCACTCACCTAGAGCCAGATATCCTGGAATGTGAAGCCAAGTGGTCCTTAGGAAGCATCACTGCAAACAAGGCTAGTGGAGGTGATGGAATTCCAGTTGAGCTATTTCAAATCCTAAAAGATGATGCTGTGAAAGTGCTGCACTCAATATGCCAGCAAATTTGGAAAACTCAGCAGTGGCCATAGGACTGGAAAAGGTCAGTTTTCATTCTAACCCCAAAGAAAGGCAAAGAAACTACCACACAATTGCATTCATCTCACACACTAGCAAAGTAATACCCCAAGTTCTCCAAGCCAGACTTCAACAGTACATGAACCGTGAACTTCCAGATGTTCAAGTTGGATTAAGAAAAGGCAGAGGAACCAGAGATCAAATTGCCAACATCCGTTGGATCATCAAGAAAGCAAGAGAGTTCCAGAAAAACATCTACTTCTGCTTTATTGACTATGCCAAAGCCTTTGACTGTGTGGATCACGACAAAGTACGGAAAATTCTTTAAAATATGGGAATATCAGACCACCTGATCTGCCTTTTGAGAAATCTGCATGCAGGTCAAGAAGCAACAGTTAGAACTAGACATGGAGCAACAGACTGGTTTCAAATAGGCTGTATATTGTCACCCTACTTATTTAACTTATATGCAGAGTACATTATGGGAAATGTTTTGCTGGATGAAGCATAAGTTGGAATCAAGATTTCTGGGAAAATATCAATAACTTCATATATGCAGATGACACCACCCTTATGGCAGAAAGTGAAAAACTAAAGAGCCTCTTGATGAAAGAAGAGAGTGAAAAATCTGGCTTAAAACTCAACATTCAGAAAACTAAGAAAATTGAATCTGTTCCCATCATTTCATGGCAAATAGTTGGGGAAACAATAGAAACAGTGACAGACTTCATTTTGGGGGACTCCAAAATCTTTGCAGATTGTGATTTCAGCCATGAAAGTAAAAGATGCTTGCTTGGAAGAAAAGTTATGACCAACCTAGACAACATGTTAAAAAGCAGAGACATTACTCTGCCAACAATGGTTCGTCTAGTCAAAGCTATGGTTTTTCCAGTAGTCATGTATGGATGTGTGAGAGTGGGTCTATAAAGAAAGCTGAGCACTGTAGAATTGATGCTCTTGACCTCTGGTGTTGGAGAAGACTTTTGAGAGTCCCTTGTACTGCAAGGAGATCCAACCAATCAATCCTCAAGGAAATCAGTCCTGAATATTCATCGGAAGGACTGATGGTGAAGCTGAAACTCCAATACTTTGGCCACCTGATGCGAAGAACTGACCCATTTGAAAAGACACTAATGCTGGGAAAGATTGAAGGTGGGAGGAGAAGGGGACAAGAGGATGAGGTAGTTGAATGGCATCACCGACTCAATGGACATGAGTTTGAGTAAACTCTGGGAGTTTGTGATGGACAGGGAGGCCTGGCATGGGGTTGCAAAGAGTCAGATATGACTGAGAAACTGAACTGAACTGATTCACTGAGGGCCCTCTCACATGGAGATTGGACCTCCAAGTGCTACTCTGGCTCCGTGGTAGTATTGATAGAGATTTTGTTAAGAGGTAGCTGACTCTGAGAAGATTTTGTTCTTGGCCACTTGATCTTTCCACGTGGGATCCTCTAGTTTCAGGACTTCTACCCCTCTCGCTGCCGTATTCTTCCTCTTCAACCAGACGTTGACACATTTATCTAGTTTCCAAGGGAAATGGAAAACACCCTTGGTGATCAACAATATTAAATATTATTTTTTTATTATTGTTTCACAAGTGAACTTGAAAACAAAAGCCAAGAATCTGACCTTTTTATTCCCTGGCCTCCTAAATAAATTTTGTACTGAAACAATGGAATGATTGCTAATGTTAAAGCAGGGAGTGTCATGGTATAGTAGGGATTAAGGGTAAAATACATTGATTGATGAATAAATATATTATCCTACTGGGGTATGTTGAAGTATTTCTTCTATTATGTGATTAAGGAATTGGGCATTTCCCATAAAGAATGAAGAAACAGGTATTGCGAGTTAAAAAAAAAAAAAAATCAGTGAGAAATCAGAAGGTCCAGATTCTTGTTTCAGTGTACTGATCATATGACCTGTGGTAAAGAATTTAATGTCTATGAACTCTAGAATCTCTCCCTTAAAAAATGATGTGTAATAATATACATCTGTCTACTACCTGGGAGGTGGTACTGTATTGTAGTTAATAAGAATTTAAATTCAGTCTCTCTAGTTTTTTATTTGTTCTCTACCACTTATCTGTGAAATTTGCCAACTGAATCAGTCTTCCTAAGCTCCTGTTTCCTCAAGGAAGTTGTGCTTAGGACTGAATGATATCATATATATGATACATGTCAGAGAATATGTCAGGACCCCTAGAGATGGGGTGACCATACAGAAGAGATACCCAGCGAAAACCCCAACCATCGCCATCCCCACACATGGAAACACACTAGATCTTGTCAATCTGGAATCAATCTGAGCTTTTCTCCTAAAACCCACCAGTGGTGAAACATAACCAATACACTAGCTTAGCTTGGTTCTTTGGAATGTTTTATGTGCACTCCTCCCTATTAGACTATTGATGGTTAAAGGTGAAGGACTATATATGTATATAGTGTATGATCTTTTTAATGTGCTGTTAAATTCAGTTTGCTAGTATTTTATTGAGAATTTTTGTGTCTGTGTCCATCAGGGATATGGGAGTTTTTTGTAGTTTTTAATTTTCTTCCCTTGTGGTGTCTTCTCTGACTTTGCTATCAGGATAATGCTGGTCTAGTTTTGGAAAATCCCCTCCTCTTCAGTTCTTTGAAAGAGTTTGAGAAGGATTGGAGTAATTCTTCTTTAAATGTTTGGTAAAATTAGCCAGTGAAACCATCTGGTCCTGGATTTTGTTTGTTTGTTGGGAAGTTTTTGATTACAGAATCAATATCCTATTTGTTATTGGTTTATGCAGATTTTCTGTTTCTTCATAAGTCAGTCTTGGTAGATTTTCTCTTTCTAGGAATTTATCTATTTCTTCTATGTTGTCTAATTCATAATAGGCTCTTATTGAGGATGAATGAATAATATACACACACACACGCGTATATATAGACATACAGCCATAAAAAAAGAAATCGTCATTTGCGACAGCATAAATGAACCTTTAGGGCATTATACTAAGTGAAATAAGTCAGAGAGAGAAGATAAATGTTGGATGAGTTCATTACATGCGGAATCTAAGTCCAAACTCATAGAAACAAGAACATATTGATGTTTTCGAAGGTCCGTCTAGTCAAGGCTATGGTTTTTCCAGTAGTCATGTATGGATGTGAGAGTTGGACTGTGAGGAAAGCTGAGCGCCGAAGAATTGATGCTTTTGAACTGTGGTGTTGGAGAAGACTCTTGAGAGTCCCATGGACTGCAAGGAGGTCCAACTAGTCTATTCTAAAGGAGATCAGTCCTGGGTGTTCTTTGGAATGCTAAAGCTGAAGCTCCAGTACTTTGGCCACCTCATGTGAAGAGTTGACTCATTGGAAAAGACTCTGATGCTGGGAGGGATTGGAGGCAGGAGAAAAGGGGGACGACAGAGGGTGAGATGGCTGGATGGCATCACTGACTCAATGGATGTGAGTTTGAGTGAACTCTGGGAGTTGGTGATGCACAGGGAGGCCTGGCGTGCTGCAGTTCATGGTGTCGCAAAGAGTCGGACATGACTGAGCGACTGAACTGAACTGAACTGAAGGGCAGGAGTGAGGGTGGGGTAACTTCTAATTAATTATAAGATGAAGACATTCTGGAGATACAATATATAGCTTGGTGTCTGTTGTTAACAGTACTGCATTATATATTTAAAAGTTGCTGAAAGAGTATATATATATATTTTTTCATATTTTATTTTATTTTACTTTACAATACTGTATTGGTTTTGCCATACATCAACATGAATCTGCCATGGGTGTGCACATGTTCCCAATCCTGAACCCTCCTCCCACCTCCCTCCCCATACCATCTCTCTGGGTCATCCCAGTGCACCAGCCCCAAGCCTCCAACAAATGCTAAAGGTTATTCTCTAGACAGGAAACACAAAAACGGTGTATAAACCTGAACGCAAAATAATAAAGTAAATGAAACAGTATATTTTTAAAATGCTCCCCAAACTTGTGAAACAAAAGATTTAATTATATGAAGTGATGGTTGTGTTTAATGAACCTTGTTGTAATCATGCTGCAATATATACATATGTGAAATCATTACCTTGTAGATCTTATATTCACAATTTTATGTGTCAATCATATCTCAGTAAAGCTGGAAGAATAAAAGTACCTTCCCCTCTGCAATTGTACTGTCAGCCATTACTTCCCAGGGTTGTCTTTTTTTACTCTCCAATTGTCCAATGCACTCTTTTTAGCTTGCCATTTCAAATAATATGTTTTAGAAAATCAGATCACTGACTTGTTTTAGAATTTTGTAATAAGAAAAAATAAGAATCTTTGTGTGGAAATAGAGATCAAGGACAACTTTTTAAATTTAGAGGTTTTTTTTTTTTTTTTTTTTTTTTGCTGTTCGGTTATTTCTTTTAAGAAGCTGCACTGCTTTCTTTGGTTTTCTCATATGTGTATCCCAGATTGTGACTTAATCATTATAACAAGATGTTAAAACGGAACTCTATATATCGTGGTTTTAGTTATATCACCAAGAACATAGTTAGCAGGGACTTTAATATTACAAAGTAAGGGGCTAGGTTACATTTGGTAAAATCAGGATTTGTACATGTTCTCTTTTAAGCTGAGATTGAAGAGACTAAAAGAGAAGTTACAGTCTCAAGAGAGAATTTTCTTTAGTGGAAGTTGTTAGGGAGGGGAGAGAATTGCTTAATCTTTCCTGTAGATCGGTTAGAGTTGTTTAGATAACAGTTCCATAGAGCTTGGGGGACACAGTGAGTTACTGCCACTGGAAAAAGGTAAAGGGCCAGAAGGTGTCTGAACCAGGCTGTACAGATAAAGTAGAAAATTGCAGTTAAGAAGTCGCTACGTTGGATCAAAATATATGTTTCAGGTGGGTATGATGAGATGGTCCTAAATCTTGCACAAAATGTCTAACTAGAGAGGTGAGGAGGCCTCAACCAACATAGCCTGATGGTATATTAATGGCTACTCAAGGACTGAGGCAGGAATCCTAAGCAATTTTCTGTAAAAGCTTCATTCATCTTCATCAGAGAAATTCAGTTCAGGGAGTGTTGGTTATTTTCATATTGCTGCTGAAACAAATCACCACAAATTTAGTGGCTTAAAAGAATGCAGATTTATTCTCTTCCAGTTCTAGAGGTCAAAAGTCTGAAGTTCAAGTGAGGTCAAGCTGCATTCCTCCTGGAGCCTTTTAGGGAATAATCTGTTTCTTTGCCTTTTCTCTCTCCTAGAAGCCACCTGTGTTCCTTATCTGTGGCTTCTTCCTCTGTCTCCAAAGCCAATGACTGAGAATCCTCAGATCCTTCTCTCTGTAGCTTTTCTTCCATCATCACTTCACCTTCCATGTCTTGGACTGTACTGACTCCTCTGCTTAGAAGGACCCTTATGATTGACATTAAACCCAACCAGACAATACAGGATAATCTCTCCTCTTGAGATCCTTAATTAATCACTTTTTAAAGTCCTTTTGCCATGTTCCCTGGGGAAGGGAAAGGCTACCCACTCCAGTATTCTGGTCCGGAGAATTCCATAGACTGTATAGTCTATGGGGTCGCAGAGTCAGACTCGACTGAGTGCCTTTCACTTTGCCATGTTAGGTAGCATATCCACAGGTTCTAGGGATTAGGACATGGATATCTTTGGGAGGCTCGTCTTCTTTCTACTACACCAGTGAAGGAAGGTAGCCTAGGAACCCACTGAAGTATCAAGAAAGGAAGAATCAACTTTAAACAAGGCTGGGCTAAGAGAAGCCTGGCAGTAGCTCGAAGAGTAAAAATCAAGAATTTTTATTGTTTCTTGCTGCTCCTTACATCTTTTTCCATGACCCTAAAGATAAGAAACTTCTCTTGGCAAGCTAGGGAGGAGAGGAGAAGTACAGTCTGGGAAAATAGGAAAGAAGTGAGTTATTTCCTTTTTCTCTTCTGTTAAATAAGCAGTGCCAATGGAGAAGATGGCAGAATTAAGGTGTTTCCATACTGAACTTTTGAAGGTTATATTTAATCAAGGTTGGTTGAATGGTTGTATATATAGTATATAGCAATGATAGTTATATACAATAATCCTGATTTTGTCTTATACCCATAAAAACCTAACAACCAAAAGATGAAAAAGGTTAACTTGTGCTTGGACTGTTAAAAGGCATTATCCTGAACCAGCATTGTAAATTTTAATTCCTGAATTTTTGAAGTCTAAGAAAAGCTTTAAAGGCAAGCAAAGACAAGAAAAAAAAAGTGAATCTGGACACTTTGTAGATAAGTAATTGTTGACAGTTTCAGTACAAGCAAAAATAAAAACAATTGAAGTGGCAAGACTTGGAACCACTGATAGCCGTATAAAATGACAGTGAAGCCCAGAAATTGCCACTGGGGAAAAGTAAAGAAAATGTATTAATAAAAGCAGAATTATAGTTTGGGTATATTTAATGAAAGGGCACACTTAAACATCCTCCTGGTATTAAGGTCACACAGTGACGGCATGTCCGTAAAATAGCATACCTCTTCTGACTAGTCCACGAAGGACTACTTCTCTCTCAACACCTCAGTTACCTCTGAAGTCTTTGTTGATCTACAACACAATACTACGCTAATGTTCATTACGTCTTGACCGCATAAAAAAGGTTTCTTTTTTCAAAGTACACCATTTTCTACGACAAAAAGGAAAATCTCCACAAACCACCACAATAAGTAATCTAAAAAACTTCTGATGTCTGCTTTCCTTTTCGCTCCACATGTGCCCTGTCAAATCATCATAAACACTAAAAATCACACAAATAAGGAAAACAATACATATTATGTTGAAAGTGAAAACTATAATCAAAACGTTTACTGATCATCAAACAAATGAGAAAGACGGGATTGCACTTTAGACTGTTTACGTGTTTCCTCACCCAGTGAAAACACAAATTAGGTTTACATCTAGGTATTGTGGGCAGAGGATCTCTCAGTTATGCATTTTGGTTGGGTGCTATGCTGATCCTTGAGAAAGATGATTCTGGCACCAGGAGCATTTCTGAAGGCCTAAGGGGGTTTCTGTCATCTTTAGAAGCAGGCTCCTGCAGCGTGGTGTCTGTCTCCTCAGAGGGTGAGGTTTTCTTCCTCTCAGCCTACTTGGATGGCCTGGCTCCTTGCCTTAGTGGCTCTCAGACTCGCCTATGTCACAGAGACTCAAGCCAGCAGCAACCTGCGCCACGATCCTGTAAGGCTCTTGGGCCTCTTCCCTGGGGAATCTCAGTTCCCAGGGGTCCCGGAAAAGACAAGGGGCCTGCTGCGACTTCAAACAAGTACAGCGGCTCTACAGGCCCCAAGGGGAAGACAGCGGGCACACTTCCCTTGCATCCTGCAGACTATATCAACACTGAGGCCTGTCGCTGTCACTGCTATTCTGAAACCTGGTGTCCCTGGTAACTGCTCTGAGAGAAGGAACAGCACAGATGACATGTATGTACA
>NW_027184655.1:0-17500 GCF_032405125.1 Capricornis sumatraensis
GGAATCCTTTCTCTTTTTCTCTCGATCTGGTCCTTCCAGACTTGGGAAACTCTCAGTGGAGGATTCTTATCTCCTTGGCGCTCGTGATTGCCACAGGTTCCTTAGGGGCCCAGAGGGTGTTTCTGAGAAACGCGGGTACACACTCCTGGAGACCCGGGTTCCATCCCTGGGCCAGGAAGGCCTCCTGGAGAAGGACATGGCAACCCGCTCCAGGACCCGACCCTGACGTCTAGAAATCAGTCTCCTAGACTGCCTCTCCCTCCGCCGACTGGTGTCTCGAATCCGCTCCAGGGATGAACCTGTGTGTTTCCTTGGTTTCCCTACAAGTGCCTCTGAGGGGAAAGAAAATACCCGATCGCTTGCACCCCAGGCCTGCTTTCCCGGACCCGTCCATCGACATCACGGCCTCCTGTAGAGGAGATACGATCGCTGATTCACTGAACGGAGGATCTGTGCTCAGAAACTCTTTCCACGACACGGAGGCCCTACTAACTCACCTATTTCGTCCTTCCCTCCTTCTGGTTTTTTTTTTTTTTTTTTTTTCTCCTCCTTTCTTTCCTTTTTTTCCCCTTTTCCTCTCACGTCCATGCACACGCACACGCACATGGACAACGTGCCGTCTCTCACGTACACGTGTACGTGCACGCACTCACGCACACAGACAGCAGCTCAGCTTTTCCTAGGTTCCTTTTCCAGGTTCCAGAGGAGGGAAAACGGCTAGGGTTCGGAGTAGGCCGCCGTCCCGACCCCACTCCAGCCCACCGCACGTGAACCTCCGTGCCCGATGGAGTGTTTTGGATTCGAGTGACTACAGAGCCGGCCGGCGCCAGAGGAACGCTCTGCCCCTCCCTCCTTTTCTGTCTCTCTGAAGGCTGAGAGAGATGGGAATACCAGACCGCCCGACCTGCCTCTTGAGAAATCCGTAGGCAGGTCAGGAAGCGACAGACTGGGTTCCAGATTGGGAAAGGAGGACGTCAAGGCTGTCTATTGTCACCCTGCTTCTTTCACTTCTATGCAGAGGACATCATGAGAAACGCTGGACTGGAAGAAACACAAGCTGGACTCAAGATGGCCGGGAGAAATATCGATGGCCTCAGATATGCAGATGACACCACCCGTATGGCAGAAAGGGAAGAGGAGCGACAAAGCCTCTTGAGGAAAGTGCAAGAGGAGAGTGAAAACGTTGGCCTAAAGCTCAACATTCAGAAAACGAAGATCATGGCGTCCGGTCCCATCGTTTCGTGGGACATAGATGGGGAACCAGTGGAAACAGGGTCAGACTTTATTTTGGGGGGCTCCAGAATCACTGCAGATGGTGACTGTAGCCATGACATTAAAAGACGCTGACTCCTTGGAAGAAAAGTGGTGACCAACCTAGATAGCATCTTCAAAAGCGGTGACGTGACTTTGCCGACTAAGGTCCGTCTAGTCAAGGCTATGGTTTTTCCTTGCTCATGTGTGGATGTGAGAGCTGGACTGTGAAGGAGGCTGAGCGCCGAAGAATGGATGCTTTTGAACTGTGGTGTTGGAGAAGACTCTCGAGAGTCCCTTGGACTGCAAGGAGATCCAACCGGTCCATTCGGAAGGAGATCAGCCCTGGGATTTCTTTGGCAGGAATGATGCGAAAGCTGAAACCCCAGGACTCTGGCCACCTCACGAGAAGAGTGGACTCATTGGAAAAAAAAACTCTGATGCTGGGAGGGATTGGGCGCAGGAGGAGAAGGGGACGACAGAGGGTGAGATGGCTGGATGGCATCACGGACTCGATGGCCGTGAGTCTGAGTGAACTCCGGGAGATGGTGATGAACAGGGAGGCCTGGCGTGCTGCGATTCGTGGGGTCGCAAAGAGTCGGACACGACTGAGCGACTGAACGGAACGGAACTGGAGGCGGGCAGGAATGAAAACCTCCTCCCACGGAGGGGAAGCTGTCAAGGGACGATGGCTGCTTCGACGCACGTCCGTGATCCTCGCACGCGTGAGCGGGGTTTCCTGGGTGACAGAAAAGGAGGAGACTCCTTTGGCCTGACACGAGGCGAGTGTGTCCCTCGGCCTCCCTCCCCACCCCCCAGCCCCCTTCCTCCGCACGGTGCCGAAAGGGGCAGTCTCGAGGTGGAGACATGGAATGGGGGGATGGGGATGGGGATGGCGATGGGAGGAGGGGTGGGTGGGGCGGATCACCATTCAATGGAGAGAAGCTCGAGGCGAAGTCAAAGGCTCTGACTTGACTGGAAAGCTTTCTGCATCTGAATGAAGCTATCGGACGAGGCCCTGCAGGGGGAGGGTGGGGGAGGGTGGCGGTGGGGCCCACAGACAATAGCCCCTGCCTGCCTGCCTGCAGGCCGGCCTGCCGGGCTGAGGAGGCCCTCTGGCGGCGGCGGGGTCACGCTCCCGACTCCTGCAGCTCAACTCGATCCCTTCAAGGAAACTCCTGGGGTGACTCCTGTCCAGGGAATCATCCAAATGGGCCTGTTTCTGAAAAAGGCCCGAGTCACAGCTGTGACAGCTTCTGTGGATCTCCTGACCCGTGGATTGACCTGCACCCTCCCTCCCATCCTGTCAGATCCTTTGGACACGCTTGAAGAGGTCTTTGGCCTCGGCCCGGAAAACAGGCCAAGATAAACAAATACGTTTTGGTCTTTGTGTTTTTTTTTTTTTTTTTTTGAACAGGGCGAAAACGATGCATGGCCGTGGATTGGAGAGAAACCTGCACCCCTCGCTGGCGCACCTGAAGGCAGGGAGGACTCAGCGGGACAGAAATGACATTCAGAAATGAACCGTTTACACTTGGTGACTATGCCAGAACAAATAGCTACACCAAACTTTATGATAAAGTGCTGTGATTTCCTTCTGGGAGGTTTCAGACCCCTCTCTATTGACCTTGAAGTCGATCATCAGTGTGTTCTCCGTCGCACTGCGTCAAAGCCCCTGCTCCCGTCATAACCTCACTGAGATCTGCGATTTCCACCCGATGGACAGAGTCATCACACGCTTAGATCCACCCAGCTCGTCACACAACAGTGTGGACGGGCACGTGCGTGGGTGGGTGCGTGGACGCGTGCGTGCGTGGGCAGGTGGGTGGGTGGGTGCGTGGCTGGGTGCCTGCCTGCGTGCGTGCGTGCGTGGGTGGGTGGGTGCGTCCGTGCGTCCCTGTGCCTTTCACCTTTCAGATTATGAACCCCGCCCCCTCACCTCTCCCGCCCCCCCGCCCCCCCCACACACTGCACTGTCCTTTGCCTAGCTGTGTATCTGCGCCACCCACCCTCCACCACACCCACAACCGCAGGCGCACCACACACCACACGCATACCTGCACACACACCCCGCCTGCACACAGTGCACACACATCCCGACCCCAGACACAGGCACACCCAGCCCGTTTGCACCCCGCCCACGATTGCCACACACCGCACACTCCTCCCCTCCCGCCCCAGCCCCCCCTCCCCCCACAGCCCCCCCTCCCCCCCGCCCCAGCCCCCCCTCCCCCCCCCTCCACTGCGTGGTCCTTGGCCTGGCTGTGACTCTCCCCCTCTCCTCTGTCTCTGCCCACACACCACATGCGTAGACACACACACCCCGCCCCGCCCCCAGCGCCACACACACCTGCCCGCCCATTAAACCCCCCACCCCCGCACACACCATGCCCCAACACATACCCCGCACCCCCACCTCTCCCGCACCCCCCCCCCCCCCACACACACACACAGTCACACTGCACCGTCCTTTGCTAGCTGTGTCTCTGTGCCACGCCGCCCCTCCCCGGGACACCCACAACCACAGGTGCACCCTACACGCCACACGCATACCCGCACACACACCCCGCGTACGCACAGCACACACACACATCCCGAACCCAGACACACACACACACACACACTGCGTTGTCCTTGGCCTGGCTGTGATGCTCCACCTCTCCTCTTCTCTCGCTCTGCCCACACACCACACGCTGAGGCCACACACACCCAGCCCCGCTTCCAACGCCACACCCACCCCCCCGCCCATAAACACCCCGCGACGATCGCACACAACATGCCCGAACACACATCCCACCCCCCACCCCTCCTGCAAGCCGCCTCACGAGCCCCCCCCCCCCCCCCCCCACTGCGTTGTCCTTTGCCTAGCTGTGTCTCTGGGCCTCTGTCTCTGCGCCACCGCCCCTCAGACCCACAGGCCACACCCACACCCACACCCACAGCGGCACCCTACACGCCACACGCATACCCGCACACACACCCCGCCTGCACGCTGCGCACACACACATCCCGACCCCAGACACATACACACACACACGCAGCCCGTTCACACCCCGCTCGCACAGGCCACATACCACACACTCCCCCCTACCCCCTACACACACACACACTGCGTTGTCCTTTGCCTGGCTGTGTCTCTGGGCCACTGTCTCTGCACGCCCCACCCCCTTCCGGCCATGCCCACACCCACAGGCGCATCCCACACGCACACACCCATGGTGCCCACCCGACACACACTCGGCCTCACGTGGAACCTATACACACACCACACACATTACCCCTCCCCCCACACACACATACACCCACGCGGCACCACCTGCGCATGCCCCAGACACACCACCACACGCCGCCTCCTGCCCGGGTCCAGCCCCGTTGGATCCAGGGAATTCGAAGGTGGGGACGGTGTTGGCGTCCTTGGATAAACACGTATTTAATGCCAGAGATATAGAGAGATTAGAAACGGATAGTGTCGTAGGAAAATGAGTGGAGGAAAAGAGGCTGAATAACTTGGAATTCAGCCAGAGAAACGGGGAGCAAGAAAGAAGCGACATGGGGGTATCGGTCTTTCCGGAGACGGATCCGATTTCTTTCGTGTTGGGTTTGCCTCTCTACCTTTGGTGACATATAGGGATGACTACAGAGTCACGTGGGGGCCAGGAGTCCCGACCTTTCTCAAAATCAGGTGCTTCACATAAATGTACGAAAAAAAAAAAAAAAAAAGGGGTCTCAGGGATATGACATCATCTTCTGGCCGTGAGGCCTGCTGACATGTGATGATCCTTTCTTTCTGATCCCCAAAACACTTCTGTGTTCCAAGGGTGTTTTTTTCTTAAACCAGGCACCACCCTCCAGATAAAGGTACATGCCTGTAGGGTGAGGGTGTCGTGAGTTCCAATCAAGAAAGGAATGGGTTGAACCCAAAGGTCACATGATTCCTCGGAAAGGTGAATCCTTATGTCTCCTCTATGCTAGTTAGATTCACTCTAAGGGCAGGGAACATGGAGATGTAGCAGCAACCATCAGCCCAACACATGAAATCCCTTTCCCCCATGGTGCCCTGAAGGTCTCTTTAGGCTTAAGAGAGTGATCGAGTGACATGTTTACATAGCAAGGACACAGGGCTGGATCCCAAAGGACAGGGAATCTATTCCAAAAGAGAACATTCATGGACTCACAGAGTCCAGTATTGCTCCCCTTCCAAACGACTCTATGTCCTTTTCTATATTCCAACGACACGGATTCATAGATTCCCAGGTGCCTAAGGCTATGGAGGCCTGGCGGCAATCGTGGACTCGACCACCGTGAGAAAAGCCCTGTGCTCACGAAGACTCTCCAAAGACTCCCAGACTCTCGGTGCTGTTTACGGTGGAGAGGTCGTCGACACTCGTGTGCGTCGTGGCGGGAGTGCGGATGACCCTGTCACGCGAGCTGGTCTGTCAGCAGAGAGGTTTGACCTGAGACGCCCTCGTCACACCCAGGGCCGGGGATGAGCCGTCATGATTGGCCCGACACGTGAAAAACCCTTCACCCACGTCATTCCTAACCAACCCACGAGACGCGTCCTTTCTAGGTAGACTCTGGCTTTGGGGGTAGATGCTCGGGAACGGGGGGTTTCCGGAGGCCTGATCACGCCTTTGCGTGTGCCAAGCCTCCTTCCTCGTGACCTTTGCCATGGGCGGAGTTCCTCACGCTGGCCCCGGCAAGTACAAGTAGACATGTTGTGTATAACTGTGTGATACTTTTTGTCTGGAAACTGTTTCAAAACCGTTTACTAAATGGATTGGAGAGAAACCTGCTCCCCTCGCGCGCCCCTGAAGGCAGGGAGTTCTCAGCGGGACAGAACCTGCCTTCACGTCTCAGGGGGACCGGGACGGTCCCCTCACCTCGGGCACCCCCAACCCCGAGCCCAGTCCCGTCTCCTCCCCGCCCCGCCCCCCCCCCCCCCCCACTCACACACACAGGCGCGTGCGTGCGCGCACCCGGACCCGGCTCCCACCCCCATCTCCCCAACCTCACACCCCCCACCCCCACCCCACCCCACCCCTCCCCGGCGACGAGGGGGGCCCGGGGAGGGATGGCTGTCTCAGCCCTGGTTCTGAGATGTCATTTGGGAAACCGCTCTAGGCCGAGACGCCAGCTCGCTGCCCTGCTGCTTGGTGTCCGTCTCCATCAGCCATGTCCCCGAAAGGCACGTGAGCTCATGGACAACAAAGGGCGCACCCAGAAAACACCAAAGGGTCCTCCTGAACCCAACACGGCCATGTGTATGGATCCACGTAGAGGTCGTTGATCTCCCCATCGGATGCGTGAATAGGATCCACACAGACTGGATTGTGTTTCCGCTTCGATGGGCTGCCCTATCCGGAGAGAACGTGCGGGTCAGCAAGCGAGCAAACACGGAAGGGAACAAAACCAAAACCGCAGCCAAGTCGAGAGAGTGCTGAGCCCGAGGAACTCGCCGATCCCGTGGCATCATTTGCCATACACAGCCTTTCTCTATGGCAAAGAGAGATGTGGCATGGATCCCCGTGTGGGTCGTTCGTGCCCGAAACCACGCCACGGATAGTGATCCTGTCTCATTCGAATCCTCTCTAAAGAGATAAACCAGGTCTCTTGTTCCCATGATGGAATGGTATCTTTGAATGCAAAAGGGGATGACATGTGACAGGAAAATCAAAGTGGAGTCAGCATCGCCAAGAGAGGGCCCCAAAATAGAGAAGGGGCGGGCCATGGAGGAAGAGGTCTGTGTCTCAGTCTGGAAACTCGGAGCACCTCCTGGGGAACAGAGGCCTCCGGATCCTCGAAACAGTGTTCCCGACATTCAAGACCCCTATCCCACACACCCTCCCCTTTCCCTGCCTCACTGGTGACCGTCTATGGACCCTGGAAGAAGAGACGGTCCCTTGTTTGCGTGACAGTCCATCCTCATTGCTCTCGGGTCGCTTTACAACCTCACGGAGCTTCAGCTTTCTAAGCCCCCGACTCTTTCCTGGGGAACGTTCCCCCGGTTTTTATTCAAACCTGTGTCCCTGCATGGCCATATCGAAGACCCCCAAAGAAAGCTTTCTTTTTCTTTCTTTCTTTCTTTTCTTTTTTCTGTTTTTTTTTTTTTTTTTTTTTTTTTTAGCGCAGCCGATACTGACTCTTCATGGAAAGACAAGACAACTAGGTGATTTTATGTGT
The DNA here is from genome assembly GCF_032405125.1 of Capricornis sumatraensis. NCBI lineage: Eukaryota > Metazoa > Chordata > Mammalia > Artiodactyla > Bovidae > Capricornis > Capricornis sumatraensis. The sequence goes on from NW_027184655.1 coordinate 7,435, forward strand.
TTAATTTCCAGGTGTATTGAAATATCATTTCCTCCGTGAAGGACATATGACATCCTCCGTTCTCATGTGTACAGAATGGGGACAAGAGGCACCTGTATGTTGCAGAAGAATAATGACCACCCAAGTGGTAGCTCATAGCTTTCTCACAACCCATACAGATCATGACTGGATGTGAAAGAAAGTGAAGTCACTCGGTCGTGTTCGACTCTTTGCGACCCCACGGACTGTAGCCTACCAGGCTCCTCCATCCGTGGACAGTTCCAGGCAAGAATCCTAGAGTGGGTGGCCATTTCCTTCTGCCATTGGACGGGAGGAGAGTGATTCATGTCCACTGTCATGGCAACTTTCTCAGATGATCATGCTGCTGCTGCTGCTGCTGCTGCTGCTGCTGCGTCGCTTCAGTCGTGTCCGAATCTGTGCGACCCCACGGACGGTAGCCCACCGGGCACCCCCGTCCCTGGGATTCTCCAGGCAAGAACCCTGCAGTGGGTTGCCATGTCCTTCTCCAAGGCGTGAAAGTGAAAAGTGGAAGGGAAGTCGCTCAGTCGTGTCCGACTGTTAGCGACCCCGTGGACTGCGGCCCACCAGGCTCCTCCGGTCCATGGGATTTTCCGGGCAAGAGGACTGCAGAGGGGTGCCATGGCCTTCTCCGAATAGTATCATACGATCATAATAATGCTGTTCATTAGAATCACCGTGCTCGTTGTGACGTGTACAGTACAGATGTACCTTATCCGTGAAGTCGGTTTTTTTTTTTTCTTTCCCCCTTACATCAATGCAATATCTTCCCATTTCTCCCTCCCCCAGCCGCTCTGTGATGATCGTTTTCTTTCTTTCTTTCTTTCTTTCTTTCTTTTTTTTTGATGGCCATCCATGGCATGTAAGTGGCACGAGAAAGTCTTTTTCTTTCTCTACCTGACTTATTCATTTGGCATCACGCCCTAAGTCACATCCATGCTATCACCAGATAAGAATGTGTTCGTTCCTGTGGCTCCGTGGGACATCTATGTCTACCTATCGATCGATCTCTATCTGGATCGTGTGTCTTCTTTCCCTCTTCTTCCCTTGATGGACACTCGGGCTGTTTCCCTCTCTTGACCCGTGTGACTGATGCTGCCGTGGACATGGGAGTGCAGATGTCTCTCTGAGATTTAGATTCTGTGTCTCTTTTCTTTAGATGTCTACCCAGAAGTGAGAGTGTTGGAAAGATCGATCATGTCTCGACCACGACTCTTTTCGAAGTCCTTCGGAGGGGATCCGGGGAACGATCCATTCTTTTCCAATAGACGCCGTCGGAATCCAGTGCGACCGCACACGTCTTAGGGAATACGGCGGCGACCACGACGGCAACCCAAACGCTCCCGCGAACGCGATGGTGCCCGAGGGTGTGTCCGCAGGACGACTCCCCGGTGCCAGCCGTCCACGTCCACAAGCCCCCTGCGGTCGTCGGCGAGTCGTTCCATCCACACGGAACCACGGTTTTCGTGGGCCGGGGTTGCCTGCGTGCCAGTCCATCCCCAGATGAATGGAGCGATGACAGACTCCTTGGGGCACAGGGCAGAGATACGTGGAATTCTTTCCACGAGACGAGTGCGATGAGAAGAGAAGAACGATGCGAAGTGGTGCCTGGGGAGCCGGAAAGAGTCGAACAGGAAAGAAAACATGTCAGACGAGAGGGGAGAAGGATTCAAAGCGAGTGGAGCACCATGGGGGAGACGGGCCCAGAAGATGCGAGCAGATGCTGGGGGCACAGCACGCCCGGACCCGTGGGCCTGCCTGCAGGGAGCCGAGAGGGATGGCCGTCCACTGTCTGCAGGCCGATCTCCAGAGCCCGGACTGGGAAGGACTTCTTCACGAGAACAGGCACGCTCACGGTCCCCACGGGTCACGTCTCCACTGGGCTCTCAGCACTGTAGGGAGAGCTTCCCACACTTCCGATGGCACGGTGAGCGGCGGTCTCTTGATCTCCTCTACCGCAGAGTCAGCGAGCTTCCCGAGGGATAGGACGAGGTCTTGGCCGACGGCATCCCATCCCAGACCCCGTCTTGCTTTCGAATCACGGGATGTCTTTGATGTCTGTGGGGGTGTGCTGCGCCTTCACTGCCGTGCGAGCCGTTCTCTCTCCGTGGAGGAGGGGGCCGCTCTGCGCTTGTGTGTCTGGGCTTCTCGTGGCTGTGGTTCCTCTTGGGGAGCGTGGGCTCTGGGGCACGTGGGCTTCAGTGGCTGCTGGGTGTGGGCTCAGCGCTCGCAGCGGCCAGGATCGAGAGCACAGATTCCATCGGCGAGGCCTATGGGCTTCGTGGCTCTGTAGCACGTGGGATCTTCCCGGGCCGGGGATGAAACCCGTGTTTCCTGCGCGGGCACGGGATGGTTTCCTACGGAGCCGCCGGGGAAGCCCCAGTCCCAAACTCAAGATGGATATCCTGACGTCCCCCGCTTGGGATGGGAGAGTTTCTGAACGATCAGGCCAGGAAAAGGGATCGCATCGTGACGGGTTGACCTTCGTTTCTCACAAACCGGCACTCTTGCTGCTTCTTGAAGTGTCCTAGAGAAGACATCGGATTCCACATGAGATCAGCTTCTTTGACTAGCGATGGCACAACGGCCACAACAAAGGGGATGGATTAAACACAACAGTTGGTTTCTTTTGGACGATGAGCCCCCTCTGTGTGTGTGTGTGTGTGTGTGTGTGTGTGTGTGTGTGTGTGAGAGAGAGAGAGAGAGAGAGAGAGAGAGAGAGAGAGAGAGAGAGAGATGCCTTCGTGGTTCTAAAGCAAGAAGCACTGAGGAGTGAAGACATTCTTGAACTCACATAGTTTCCTTCATTTCAGTCGTGATGGTCCAGTGATTTTGGAGGACGACATGGAATGTTTCAGGGTAGATGCTTTTAGAAGGCTGTGAAGGGACTTCCCTGCCTGGTGGCCCAGTGGTGAAGGATCCACCTGCCGATGAGGCGGGGGGACGGGGTGTTTTCCACCGAACCCCTGATCCGGGACGATGGCACAGGGCTCCGGGCAGGTTCGACACAAACCTACAGAACGGACGGCGCCAGGCGTGAAGGCGAGGGCACGCAGCCCGGGGACTCTGGACGAGGATGACTGACGCGGACGGACACTGCCGTCTCCGTCTCCGTGGAGGTGGGTGGTGGCCAGCACGCTCCTCTGGGGCAGGCTGTTCCTAGGACCGACCGTTGGGGAGCGTGCGCGTGCATGGGAGGAGCAGGGGGCCTGAGGGAACGGTCTATCCTCTCTGCTCCACGGGGCCCCCGGAACCCTCATCTGCTCACAGAGAGGATTCGTCCCGTGGAGAGACAGACCCACACGCGAGTGAACCTCATTTCTGGTTCCCTTGGCTTCTGAAAGCGTGACGGTCAGGTTCCTGCAGCTCTCTGGATTTCTGTTCTCCCCGAGATCCGGGCCTACTCACTGGAAGGACACGAGGAGCCGGATGAGATCGCCCTCTGCACGGCGCCGGCTCCAGCGCGCGCACGTTTCAGTGGCTACGGCTCGTGGACATCGCACCGAGAGCCGAAGCCCCGGTGTGACAGACGCCTGTTTCCACGATGGGTGAACAGTTCTCCGTGCGGGAAGCCCAATCCTTGCCCCTGCCTGTTCGACCTGCAGGGCCTCTGCAAAGAACAAACGTGCCCGATCTCGGGACCGATCCCCTTTTCGGAGCCAGCCCGGTGCGTCCTCTGTTTCCCGGGCCACAGGCACACACTGGCACTGGGGAGTCGTGTCGTCCCTCCTCCCCCTCCTCCTCCTCTCTGCCCCCACCCTTCCCCCCGCATGCAGGCTCCCCCACACCCCCGCCTGGCCCCGGCCCGTCCGGGTCTCCCCCACCCGCAGAAAAGGCCGGGAAACACATGGTCCCAGGACGACGCAGTCGAGAGACAGCGGCAGTCCCCTGGGATGCGGGGAGGAGGCGCCTGAGCACACCTAGGCCAACACCGCCACCGTGTGGGGTGAGAGGCCGGGGCGAGGAGCGCTCAGGAGTTCCGAGGAGGAGGAGGAGGAGCAGGAGGGAGAGAGGCAGGCGGGGGTGGAGGGGCGGGCCAGGCTGAAGCGGTCTCAGGGCGGGGACGTGGAAGAGAACGTTCCCCTTCAGACGGGCGCTCCGAAGAGAGCGTGCCGGCGGGGACCTTGAGAGCACCTTCGAGCTGGGAGCGGGGTGGGGGGGGGGGGGGGGAGGGAATCCTCCAGACGTAGGAAGGACACCAGGCACAGAAGGCGAGACCGATTCTTGACCCAAGGGAATCGGATGCTTTTCTGTCCATGGGTTCCATCCTCAGACTCTCATGGTCATCCAGCCAGCCAGCCAGCCAGCCAGCCAGCCAGCCAGCCACCATCGGGTCCCTCCTTTTCTGTTCTCTACGTGTTTCATGGCGAGTGAGTGAGAGTCTTTCGATGGTTTGCTAGGATGTGTGAATGTCGTGGGACCATGGTACGTGCCAGCCGTGGATGAACAGAACGGCTTCAGCGTTCAGGCTGATCCTGAACTCCCACGCCAAGGCAGGCCTGTGCGTCCCCGTGCGCTGGAGGACACCGTGCTACCCACATCTTGATCTTGGACTGAACGCAACCACCGTGGGGAGGGTGTTCGTGGGTTGGCTTCGTTTCCTTTCCCTATGGCACTCACCTGACCGTCCTGTCCACTCCTTGGATCCTTGATCTCCCCCTCCCCCTCGAGGCCATCGGTCCTTTTCTTTCTCCTCCTCCTGCTCCCCGTCCTCCTACTCACCCTAGTTTCTCTCCCCGCCTCCCCACTCCCCGCCGCTCCACACACACGCAGGTCCCACTCTTCTCAAACGGACCTCTGACTGACTGCCAACGTTTCCTTTCGCCTTCTTTCCTTCCTCCCGTCCTGCTTCCTTTCCTTTTTTTTTTTTTTTTTTCTTCGTGTTCTGTTCCCCCGTTCCTTTTCAGCTGTACCGACGATGGCTTCGAGTGTAGCGCCTGACACAGCGATCGCCAGGATACGTCTAGTGAGGGACCGTCCGTCACCACCTGGTGTCACGGCAGATGACATCTGGTGTCGTGACGTGCCCGTGACTCATGGATTTCCTAAGTGGGAGGTGGCACCGCTTCATCTGTCTCCCTCACCGGTGGCGCTCGTTCACTCGTTCTCTCCCCCACCCCACCCCCCGCCACCGTGTCCCCCGCTCCCTCCTCGGGCCACCCCTCATGTGCTCCGTGGTGGTATCTTAGGAGCCTGTTTCTCTTTGGTTCTGTTGTGTTCACGGTGTATCGTTTGGTAGGTACTGCGTGGAAACGACGGCTCTGAGGTATTTCCTTGAGCATCATCCCCTCTAAAGGTCTCTCCAAGTTCCTGCAGACTGTGAGATTTCATTCCCTTCTGGTGGTTGAGTCCCATTCCTCTGTGTGTGTGTGTGTGTGTGTGTGTGTGTGTGTGTGTGTGTGTGTGTGTGAATAGATACAGGCGTAGGCACACAGACAGAGAGCTCTCTCCTTCTGTGTGTACGGATGTCTACCTAGGTATGGGGGTCGATCCCACACATACACATGTCCGTATCTTCTCTGTCCCCTCCGTGGGCACTCCGTGGAGTGGCTGGGTTGGGTCGAAGGGGGACTCTTTGGTGGAGTGTTCCGAGGGAATCGCAGGACTCTTTTCCCTAGGGATGTGGTTTCTCTCTCTGGGAGGCCCCAGGGGATGAGATGTGATCTCTCTGAGTCCGCCCACATGTTCCTCAGCGGCAGCAAAGACGCGTTCGACCGATCAGGAGCCACTGTCTTCTCGTGGTTCGAACTTGCTGTCGCGATTGCGATTCCAGCCCCTGGGCCTTTCCCCTCCGAAGGAGAAGGATCCTTGTCCAGATAAACGCCCCGGGGTGCTTCCGCGAGCCCGCCCCCACCCCCGGCAGACCCAGCCCAGCCCAGCCCAGCCCTGCCGCTGATGTGTTTTCTACCTTGTGCTTCTGGGTGTCTGTCTGTTCTCCCTTTCTTTGGGAGGAAGGTGTCTGCTCGGGCCCCCTGCCTGCCCACTTCGCTCATCGGGGGTCGTTTCCCTTTTGGAGGCTGAATTGTCTGACGCCTTGATCCGTTTTGGACAGAAAAGCCCCTTTTGCAATATGCTTGCGCTTTCCCCGTATATGTATGTGTTTATGGATACCGACGTATCTGCACATATGAGCATGTGTATTCGTGCCTGTGTATCTCCGTGGACGTCTGTGTCTATATGCCTGTGTCTACGTATATACACGCAAGCATACACGCACAGTAGAAACGCCTAGGCATACACGTGCGCACACAGACACATGCGTGTATGTGAGCATGCCCTTTGAACGTGTTTGTTTATACCCACGTGTGCGCGTATATATAGACGCGAATACGCGTGCGTATACATATGAACACGCGTATATGCGCATGTGTCTGCGTTCTCGCTCCCCCTCCCCCTCCCCTCCCCCTCTCCCTCCCCCTCCCTCCCCCTCCCCCTCTCCCTCCCCCTCCCCCTCTCCCTCTCCCTCTCTCTGACTTTTAAGCAGCCGGAGCAGTTCTATGACTTGACTTTCCTGCCTGGTGGTTCTGTTTCATTTCCTTTCTGATCTGCTTCAAAAAGTTATGTATTCATGTAACTGGCTGTTGTCATGGAACACGGGGTTTATTTAGTGGATCCCTATCGACTCGGTCCGGTCCTCCTCACCTCCACGCCCCTCAGCCGCCCCCCCTCCCCCCGCCCCCGCACCCCAGGCCCCCCCGCCCCGCCCCTCCCAACCCCCACCCCCGCAGCCCTGCCACCCCAGACCTCCCGCCCGCCCTCCCGCCCGCCTGCCGTTCTGGTGTTTGTGGCCAGTTCAGTGACTTTGAAATCCATGTTCTCCTGACCTCAGGTGCACTTTCCCCACCCACCGGCGCGTGCTTGGGTGTGTTGTCTTCGGACTTTGTCACGGTCTCCACCCAGGTTGAGTGGTGCCTTCTCTTGTTGGGGGTTCCGAGTGTGTCTCCTCCTTTTCCTTTCTTGCTCCTGGGCTCGCGTGTCTGTGTCTGCTTTCCAAAGTCCTGCTTTGTTCTCCGAGCAGCGCTCGCCTGGTTTCGCTTTGCCGGCCCCTCCCTCCCTCCCTCCCTCCCTCCCTCCCTCCCTCCCTCTCTCTTTCGGGGGAGGGGGGCCGGGGGAGTCTGCGATGCCGCTGGTGCCCCTCTCTCCGCCGACCCCGCCCCGAGCCCCCACCGCCCGCCGGCGTCTCCGTGGAATGTCCCCCCCAGCACCCCGGAGTCGCGTGGGGGAGTGAGTCTCCTTCGTGGCAGCCTCCTGAGGAGATCCTTCCCAGCGTCTCTCCCTTCCTCTGCGGCCGGGGTCGCGTCGCGTCGCGTCGCTCGGCGGCGGAGGCTCCGGGCCGAGCTCGGGCGTCTGGGCGGCCGGCGCGGTGGCGTCCCCGGCGGCCGGCGACAGCGACCCGTCCTCGGGACGTTCGAGTCGCTTGTCGGGAGCCACCTGGCGGCCGCTTGTATATTGTCCCTCCCCTCTGGAGCTTCGGCGAGGCCTTTCAGGAGGATTGTGACTCAGCCTCTGGGCCCGAGGCAGAGCTCTCAGACACCGGCGACGCTGGCGGCGACAGTCCCGGTGGCGCCGAGGCCTAGGGACAGTCCCGCTGTCGCCGGAGATTGGTTCTCTAGGTTTCTGAGGAGGGTGACCGTCGCGGCGCCCCGGAGCCGGCTCGCGGGGCGGCCTGACCGGGTCGACCAGCATCTCCCCGTGCCCCTGCGGCCACGGGGACGGACCGCCCGGACCCTGCCTGGGCCGGGCCGCCGCGGTGGGCGGGGAGAGGGTCTTCCCTGCCCGGAGCGCCTGGACTCGGGCTCGGCGGTCCGGACGCCTCCTGGGCCGCCCTCAGGAGCGTTTGCTTCGCCCTCAGGAGCGTTTGCTTCGCCCTCAGGAGCGTTTGCTTCGCCCTCGGCCCCGCTCCGGAGGTGGGGACCGGCCCAGACGGTGGCTTGGAGGTCGCCGGAGGGCGCGCCAGGGTCCGGGCCCTCGGGTCCTTTCTGCCCGAGGTGTTTTCCGCGTGGCACTCCGGAGGTGGGGGAACCCGAGGGTTGACCGGGGGAGGCGCGTGTGCGGTCCCCCCGTGGGGTCCGGTCGCCCGAGGCGTCTCCCGGCACACATGCTTTTTCTTTGTCAGAGTCCTGACGGGTCCGGAGACGTGGATGGACCGGACCCTGCTTCCGCGGGTGGCCGGGGAGGGCGCGCTCGACCCTTCGGCGTGCCCTCGTGGGTCTCGGTCGTCGGACGCGACTTTGGCTCCCCCCTCTCCGGCTCCCTGAATCCCAGTCGGGAGGTGGGGGCCGGCTCGGGCCGTCCTGGGTGCCCCGTCTAGGACGGTCCGGGCCCCGGGCGCGGTCCCTGGTCGGGGCCCGCTCGTCTCGTGGGAAGCGCCTCGCTGACGGTTCTGTCTTCTCTTTTCCTTTTGCACATCGAAGCCAAATCCCCGTTCGGAGACTCGGACGGACCGGTACCCCTGCCCGCGTGGACGAGGCGGGGAGGGCGTCCTCGGCCAGCTTCCCCCCCCGCCCCCCCTTGGTGCCCGCGCCCCCGCTTTGGCCACCACGCGCCCCCTCCCCCCTCCCGGTCGACCAGATGACCCCCCCCCCCCCAAGAGAGCTCGGGGCCTGGTGTTTATGGGGCAGCGTTGGGGACAGGTGGCCGGGACAAGGTTCCGGGGGCCCTCCCTGCGCGTCGTCGATGTGCTCCGCTGTCAGCTGCTGTCATTTCGTCGCCCTTAATAGGCCTTTTTTGCCACCAGATAAGTGCTGACACGGTCTCCTTTGGTGTCTGCCACCGAGGACTGTGGGTCTCTGGACGCACGCGGGGCTCTGGGCTTCTGGGCCGCCAGCTGGTGCCCGGTTCGGCCCTTGCCGCTGGAGCCGCCCGCCTGGGCCTGTGCGCCGGCTCCTGTGTGGTGTCGTCTGGCTGACCCGACCCTTGGTGCCACCTCCGGTCTCTGGGCGACCCGAGGGTGGCGGGGCGAGGTGGCGCGTGGGTCTTCTACCCTGTGCATCCCTCGCCCCCGCTGTGGGCACCTGGTTGCGGCTGGGGCGACCCCCGCCCTGTGGGCTCCGTGCCACGTGTCAGGCGTTCTCCTCTTGGGGGTCGTCGGCCGCTCTCGCCTGAGGCGAGGTGGGGGGGGCGGAGGTTGCCGGCGAGGCTTAAAGCGGGCCCCTCTGGTGACTGTCCTCACCGTGCCTCCCCCCCGCTCCACCTTGGCTCAACAGATCGATGTGGTGTGGTCGTGTTCTCCCGGGCCGAGCCTAAGCCGTGCCAGACGAGGGACGGGCGTTCCCAGTGAACGCGTCTGCTCTTCTCGGTCTGTCCGCGGGGCCCCTCGCTTGTCTTCTCCCCCCCCTCGCTGCCCATCAGGGAGGGTGAGGAAGGCAGGGGTTGGGTGTGGCTTCTGGCCCTGATCTTCGGTCTCCTTTGCCTCGGGGCGTCAGTGGGGGCCGTTGGTCTTCTGACACAGCAGATTGCTCTCGCTTCGCCTTCTCGGCGTGTGCCCGGCGAGCGGCCCTCCCTGTGGCGGGGAGGGCTGTGCCGCCGCCGACGCCGCGCTGCGCACCCCACGCGGGTGTGTGAGCGTGCCTCGTGTGACCCTCGGTGGTGCCCCTGGAGCGCTCCAGGTCGTCCCTCAGGTGCCTGAGGCCGAGTGGTGGTGTCGTTTCCCTTAACCCGGTGTCCCCCTCGGGTCCCCGCCACGGTGGCGTGTGTGTCCCATGAGTGGCTCTCTCTGGGGGGGGGGTCGAGGCGGTAGGGAGAGGCGTGCCTGTTCCCCTCGTCGCGGAGGCCTTGGCGGATGAGGCCTTGCAGGGGGCGGGACGCGGGCTCCGCTCTGGCCCTGACCGCGCACACGCTCCTGTGTGGTGGTCCGCTCCCCTGTACCGCAGGCCCCTCCCACCCAGCTGAGGACTGGTGGCTCGTGGAGCGCCTCCGTGGGCCCGAAGGCGACACGGTCCGGGTGAGGGACGGCGCGCCCTCGGGGAGAACGCCTTCTCTAGCGATCCGAGAGGGAGCCTTGGGGTACCGGACCCCCCAGCCGCTGCCCCTCCCGAGTGCGCAGTGG
>NW_027184655.1:30000-57500 GCF_032405125.1 Capricornis sumatraensis
CAGCCGGCCGGACAGATGGCGGCGCTCGGCACTCTGCCGCATGGCCTGGGCGGGGGCGTGGTCCCGGCGGGTCGACCAGCCGGCCGGACGGCGCGCTCGGCACTCTGCGCCTGGCCTGGCCTGGCCTGGCCTGGCCTGGCCTGGCCTGGCCTGGCCTGGCCTGGCCTGGCCTGGCCTGGCCTGGCGGGGCTGGGTGGTGGCGGGGGCGGGGACCGTGGCCCGGCGGGTCGACCGGCCGTCCGGACGGCACGCTCCTCTTGACCTCTGCGTGGGTTGTTGGATTGATGTCTTCTACGCGTTCCAGTGGGCCTCGTTGGGCTGAGCCGCAGATTGACCCGCTCTCTGACGTGTGCGTTTTCTTTTCAGACGTGTTGAGCTTGTTGCTTCAGGTTATGTGTGTGATGAGTGCATGCTTTTGCTTTCTGTTTCACCGCCACAATATCAATGCGTATTTCTTTTTCTTTTTATGGAATGATTGTTTCTACCATGAACGTCTCTGTTTCTTTGTCCCATTGTTGAATGTTATTTTTGCTGAAAGAGCTGCCCGTCTGCCCGTGCGTGGGCGGGCGGCTGGCTCGGTGGGTGCGTGGGTTGGCGAGAGCGTGGGCGGGCGGGCGCGCGGGTGGGGGGCTGGGCGGGCGGGCGCGCGCGGGTGGGGGGCTGGGCGGGCGGGCGCGCGCGGGTGGGGGGCTGGGCGGGCGGGCGCGCGCGGGTGGGGGGCTGGGCGGGCGGGCGCGCGCGCGGTGGGGGGCTGGGCGGGCGGGCGCGCACGGGCGCGGGGGCCGGCCCTTTGTGTTCCTGGGTGCGTGCGCTGGTGCCTGGGTGCGCGCCTGCGTGCTTTGTGTGCGTGGGTGGGTGCGTGCCTGAGTGCGTCCATCTGTGCGTCCCTGTGCCTTTCACCTTTCAGATTATGAACCCCGCCCGTCCACCTCTCCCGCACCCCCGCCCCACCTCACTCACACACACACACACACACACACACACACACACACACACACACACACACACACACACACACACTGCCTTGTCCTTTGCCTAGCTGTGTCTCTGTGCCACGCCTGCCCCCCCCCCCCCCCCCGGGACACTCACAACCACAGGTGCACCCTACACACCACACGCATACCCGCACACACACCCCGCCTGCACACCGCGCACGCACACATCCCGTACCCAGACACACCCACACCCAGCCCGCCGCCACACACCACACACCACAAACTCCCCCAATCCCCCCCCAGCCCCCCCCACTACGTTGTCCTTGGCCCGGCTGTGACTCTCCGCCTCGCCTCTGTCTCTGCCCACACACCACATGCTGAGGCCACACACACCCACCCCGCCCGCACACGCCACACACCACACACCACACACTCCCCCCCCCCCCCAACAACGTTGTCCTTGGCCCGACTGTGACTCTCCGCCTCGCCTCTGTCTCTGCCCACACACCACATGCTGAGGGAGGCCACACGCACCCAGCCCCGCCTCTGCCACACCCACCCCCCCGCCCATAAACACCCCGAGACGAGGGAACACAACAGGCCCGTGCACACATCCCGCCCCCCACCCCTCCCGGACGACCCCTCGCCACCCCCCCCCCCCCCACACACACACACGGCCTTGTCCTTTGCCTAGCAGTGTCTCTGGTCCTCTGTCTCTGCGCCACCACCCCTCGCACCCACAGGCCACACCCACACCCACACCCACAGCGGCACCCTACACACCACACGCATACCCGCACACACACCCCGCCTGCACACCGCACACCCACACATCCCGTACCCAGACACACCCACACCCAGCCCGCCGGCACACGCCACACACCACAAACTCCCCCAATTCCCCCCGGCCCCCCCAACTACCTAGTCCTTGGCCCGGCTGTGACTCTCCGCCTCGCCTCTGTCTCTGCCCACACACCACATGCTGAGGCCACACGCACCCAGCCCCGCCCCCAACGCCACAATTACACACACCCACCCGCCCCGCCCATAAATTCCCCGCGACGACTGCACACACCACGCCCCTGTACACATCCCACTCCCCCACCCCTCCCGCACGCCCCCTTCCCCCTCCCCCCCCACACACACTGCCTTGTCCTTTGCCTAGCTGTGTCACTGGGCCTCTGTCTCTGCGCCACCTCCCCCCCCACACACACACACACCGGCCACACCGACACCCACACCCACACCCACAGGGGCACCCCACCTACCACACGCAGATCCGCGCACACACCCCGCCTGCACACAGTGCACACACACATCCCGATCCCAGACACACACTCACCCAGCCGGTTCGCACCCCGCCCGCACACACCACACACCGCACACTCCTCCCCTCCCCCGCCTCCGCCCTCACACACACACACTGCATTGTCCTTGGCCCGGCTGTGACTCTCCCCATCTCCTCTGTCTCTGCCCACACACCTAATGCGTAGACACACGCACCCCTCCCGCCGCCAACGCCACACACACCGCCTGCCCATAAACACCCCAACCCCCGCACACACCGAGGCCCCACACATACCCCGCCCCCCACCTCTCTCGCACCCCCCCACCCACACACACACTGCCTTGTCCTTTGCCTAGCAGTGTCTCTTGTCCTCTGTCTCTGCGCCACCACCCCTCGCACCCACAGGCCACACCCACACCCACACCCACACCCACAGCGGCACCCTACACACCACACGCATACCCGCGCACACACTCGGCCTGCACACCGCGCACCCACACATCCCGTACCCAGGCACACCCACACCCAGCCCGCCGGCAGACGCCACACACCACAAACTCCCCCAATTCCCCCCCCCCGCCCCCCCAACTACCTAGTCCTTGGCCCGGCTGTGACTCTCCGCCTCGCCTCTGTCTCTGCCCACACACCACATGCTGAGGCCACACGCACCCAGCCCCGCCCCCAACGCCACAATTACACACACACACCCCCTCCCCATAAATTCCACGCGACGAGCGCACACACCACGCCCCTGTACACATCCCACTCCCCCACCCCTCCCGCAAGCCCCCTTCCCCCCCCCCCCCCCACCCCACACACACACTGCCTTGTCCTTTGCCTAGCTGTGTCACTGGGCCTCTGTTTCTGCGCCACCTCCCCCCAAACACACACCGGCCACACCGACACCCACACCCACACCCACAGGGGCACCCCACCCACCACACGCAGATCCGCACACACACCCCGCCTGCACACAGTGCACACACACATCCCGATCCCAGACACACACTCACCCAGTCGGTTCGCACCCCGCCCGCACACACCACACACCGCACACTCCTCCCCTCCCCCGCCTCCGCCCCCCCCCCCCACACACACACTGCATTGTCCTTGGCCTGGCTGTGACTCTCCCCATCTCCTCTGTCTCTGCCCACACACCTAATGCGTAGACACACACACCCCTCCCGCCGCCAACGCCACACACACGGCCTGCCCCGCACACACCGAGGCCCCACACATACCCCGCCCCCCACCTCTCTCGCACCCCCCCCCCCACCCACACACTGCCTTGTCCTTTGCCTAGCTGTGTCTCTGCGCCGACCCCCTCCACCACAACCACAGGCGCACCCTACGCACCGCACGCATACTGGCACACACACGCCCAGCCCGTTCGCACCCCGCCCGCACACGCCACACACCACACACTACCCCCCCCTCAACCATACACACACACACTGCGTTGTCCTTGGCCTGGCTGTGATGCTCCACCTCTCCTCTTCTCTCGCTCTGCCCACACACCACACGCTGAGGCCACACGCACCCAGCCCCGCTTCCAACGCCACACCCCCCCCCCCGCCCATAAACACCCCGAGACGACGGCACACGACACGCCCGCGCACACATCCCGCTCCCCCACCTCTCCCGCACTCCCCCTCGCCCCCCCCCCACCCCACCCCACCCCACCCTACCCCGCACTCACACACTGCCTTGTCCTTTGCCTAGCAGTGTCTCTGGGGAGAAATAAGTATGAACCTTTCAGATGAATCCTGTGAACCTTGAGTGACATCAGTGCCTTTCTTCATCGGGACTCACGACACCCTCACCCTTTAGGAATGCAACTTTATCCGGAGGGTGGTGCCTGGTTTCACAAAAAAACCCCTTGGAAAACGTGAGTGCTTTGGGGATCAGAACAAAGGATCATAAAATGTCAGCAGGCCTCGTGGCCAGAAGATGATGGAAAACCCTTAAGACCTTCCTTGGAGGGAAAGCAGCTGATTTTGAGAAAGGTCAGGATTGCTGACCCCCGCGTGACTCTGGATTCATCCCTATGTGTAACAAAAGGTTAGAAGCAAGCCTAAAAATCAAAGAAATGGGATCAGTTTCTGGAAAGACGGATTCCCCTCTGTCGTTTCTCTCTTGCTCCCCGTTTTTCTGGCTGAATTCGCATCTGCAGCATGGATGCGATTCCTCGTAAACCAAGTGATTCCGCCTCTTTTTCGCCACTAATATTTCCTACGACACGATCCGTTTGTAATCTCTCTCTGTATATCTATAATGAATTAACTTTTTTCCTAGGACGCCGATTCCATCCCCACCCTCGAATCACCCTGGATCCACCAGGGCTGGACCCCGGCGTCGGTCGGTCGGTGCGTGCTTGCGTGCCTGCGTGCCTGCGTGCCTGCGTGCGTGCCTGCGTGCCTGCGTGCGTGCCTGCGTGCGTGCGTCGGTGGGTGCGGGCGTGCGGTCAAGAAGGCTCCCCTTCCCCCTCCCCCACCCCCCCACCCCCTCCACCCCCTCCGTCTGTCCGTCCGTGCGTCCGTCGTACCTCGCCCAGAGACGTTCCCGAGAAGTGTTGGCGTGTCCCGCTTTCCTGTCCACGTCGGTGACTGAGCGGAGAAACTGCGCCCTAGGATGGGCCCCCCCGTCTGGCAACGAGTCCCTGCCGGTCTCCCTCGGAGCTTCTATGCCGCGGCCGGCTCTCTGGACAGTGGGTTGGCTGTCGGGCGCCACCTGCCTGTCGGTCGCTTTTTCAGATGGCCCTGCGGGGGGACCACGGATGGAGCGGGCCGGGCCGGCGAACTCTTGAATGCCCTGGGGCTGTGGAAGGAGGCTGTGTGGGAGCGGCACCTTGGGCCAGAGGTCCATGGGGAGCCATTGGGGCTTTTCTGCTTGGGACGGGACATCTCCTTTGGGAAACTTCATCGATTTGGAGAACAGCTATTGGAACCCCGGGGAGGTGACTTTCTGGGGGCTTGTCTCCCCTGGCGTGGGGGGAAATCTTCCTTCTCCCGCCAAGGATTTCAAACAGAGCCACGACAGATCACACGGATCCACTTGCTCCAGTCAGGTTCAGGGGCAGAACGCGAGGACCCAAGCTGGCCTGGTGACAGCGAGTCGCCAACCCC
The DNA here is from genome assembly GCF_032405125.1 of Capricornis sumatraensis. Lineage (NCBI taxonomy): Eukaryota > Metazoa > Chordata > Mammalia > Artiodactyla > Bovidae > Capricornis > Capricornis sumatraensis. Next base: position 35,349 of record NW_027184655.1, read on the forward strand.
GCCCCCCCTCCCCCCCCCCCCCCCAAACTCGGAACACTCCCCTGTCTGCCTGGCCAAAGACAAGTGCTGGCTGGTGGGGGCAGACTCACATTTCGTGGGAGTGGTCTTGATGGCGGAGGTGCTGAGTGAGCTCAGAAAACACAAGCAGATGATGCGGGATATCCATCCGTGCACGTGATCCTCTGCCTGACTGGATCTGTCTCTGCCCGCCCACCACACACACCACACGCAGACCCCACCCCACCCCACCCCCCACACCATGCCCATACCACACACCCACTGCGTCGTCCTTTGCCTGGCTGCGACTCTCTGCCTCTGTCTCTGCCCGCACCACCCGCAGGAACACCCTACACACCGCACGCATATCCGCACACACACCCCGCCTGCACCCAGCGCGTGCACACACGCATCCCGGACCACCCCCACCCCCCTCCCCACCCCGCCACATGCACACGCGCACACACACACGCACACATACCCCCAGCCCGTAGGCACCCGGCCCGCACACGCCACACACCGCACACCACACACCACACACTCCCCCCGCTCCCCCATACACACACACACACACTGCCTTGTCCTTTGCCTAGCAGTGTCTCTGGTCCTCTGTCTCTGCGCCACCACCCCTTGCACCCACAGGCCACACCCACACCCACACCCACACCCACACCCACAGCGGCACCCTACACACCACACGCATACCCGCACACACACCCCCCGCCTGCACACCGTGCACACACACATTCCGAACCCAGACACACCCACACCCAGCCCGCTGGCACACGCCACACACCACAAACTCCCCCAATCCCCCCCCCACCCCCCCAACTACCTAGTCCTTGGCCCGGCTGTGACTCTCCGCCTCGCCTCTGTCTCTGCCCACACACCACATGCTGAGGCCACACGCACCCAGCCCCGCCCCCAACGCCACAATTACACACACCCCCCGCCCCGTCCATAAATTCCCCGCGACGACTGCACACACCACGCCCCTGTACACATCCCACTCCCCCACCCCTCCCGCACGCCCCCTTCCCCCCCCCCGCCCACACACACTGCCTTGTCCTTTGCCTAGCTGTGTCACTGGGCCTCTGTCTCTGCGCCACCTCCCCCCCCCCCCCCACACACACCGGCCACACCGACACCCACACCCACACCCACAGGGGCACCCCACCTACCACACGCAGATCCGCACACACACCCCGCCTGCACACAGTGCACACACACATCCCGATCCCAGACACACACTCACCCAGCCGGTTCGCACCCCGCCCGCACACACCACACACCGCACACTCCTCCCCTCCCCCGCCTCCGCCCTCACACACACACACTGCATTGTCCTTGGCCCGGCTGTGACTCTCCCCATCTCCTCTGTCTCTGCCCACACACCTAATGCGTAGACACACGCACCCCTCCCGCCGCCAACGCCACACACACCGCCTGCCCATAAACACCCCAACCCCCGCACACACCGAGGCCCCACACATACCCCGCCCCCCACCTCTCTCGCACCCCCCCCCACCCACACACACACTGCCTTGTCCTTTGCCTAGCAGTGTCTCTGGGGAGAAATAAGTATGAACCTTTCAGATGAATCCTGTGAACCTTGAGTGACATCAGTGCCTTTCTTGATCGGGACTCACGACACCCTCACCCTTTAGGAATGCAACTTTATCCGGAGGGTGGTGCCTGGTTTCACAAAAAAACCCCTTGGAAAACGTGAGTGTTTTGGGGATCAGAACAAAGGATCATAAAATGTCAGCAGGCCTCGTGGCCAGAAGATGATGGAAAACCCCTAAGACCTTCCTTGGAGGGAAAGCACCTGATTTTGAGAAAGGTCAGGATTGCTGACCCCCGCGTGACTCTGGATTCATCCCTATGTGTAACAAAAGGTTAGAAGCAAGCCTAAAAATCAAAGAAATGGGATCAGTTTCTGGAAAGACGGATTCCCCTCTGTCGTTTCTCTCTTGCTCCCCGTTTTTCTGGCTGAATTCGCATCTGCAGCATGGATGCGATTCCACGTAAACCAAGTGATTCCGCCTCTTTTTCGCCACTAATATTTCCTACGACACGATCCGTTTGTAATCTCTCTCTGTATATCTATAATGAATTAACTTTTTTCCTAGGACGCCGATTCCATCCCCACCCTCGAATCACCCTGGATCCACCAGGGCTGGACCCCGGCGTCGGTCGGTCGGTGCGTGCTTGCGTGCTTGCGTGCCTGCGTGCCTGCGTGCCTGCGTGCCTGCGTGCGTGCCTGCGTGCGTGCGTCGGTGGGTGCGGGCGTGCGGTCAAGAAGGCTCCCCCTCCCCCTCCCCCACCCCCCCCACCCCCTCCGTCTGTCCGTCCCTGCGTCCGTCGTACCTCGCCCAGAGACGTTCCCGAGAAGTGTTGGCGTGTCCCGCTTTCCTGTCCACGTCGGTGACTGAGCGGAGAAACTGCGCCCTAGGATGGGCCCCCCGTCTGGCAACGAGTCCCTGCCGGTCTCCCTCGGAGCTTCTATGCCGAGGCCGGCTCTCTGGACAGTGGGTTGGCTGTCGGGCGCCACCTGCCTGTCGGTCGCTTTTTCAGATGGCCCTGCGGGGGGACCACGGATGGAGCGGGCCGGGCCGGCGAACTCTTGAATGCCCTGGGGCTGTGGAAGGAGGCTGTGTGGGAGCGGCACCTTGGGCCAGAGGTCCATGGGGAGCCATTGGGGCTTTTCTGCTTGGGACGGGACATCTCCTTTGGGAAACTTCATCGATTTGGAGAACAGCTATTGGAACCCCGGGGAGGTGACTTTCTGGGGGCTTGTCTCCCCTGGCGTGGGGGGAAATCTTCCTTCTCCCGCCAAGGATTTCAAACAGAGCCACGACAGATCACACGGATCCACTTGCTCCAGTCAGGTTCAGGGGCAGAACGCGAGGACCCAAGCTGGCCTGGTGACAGCGAGTCGCCAACCCCGCCCCCCCTCCCCCCCCCCCCCCCCAAACTCGGAACACTCCCCTGTCTGCCTGGCCAAAGACAAGTGCTGGCTGGTGGGGGCAGACTCACATTTCGTGGGAGTGGTCTTGATCGCGGAGGTGCTGAATGAGCTCAGAAAACACAAGCAGATGATGCGGGATATCCATCCGTGCACGTGATCCTCTGCCTGACTGGATCTGTCTCTGCCCGCCCACCACACACACCACACGCAGACCCCACCCCACCCCACCCCCCACACCATGCCCATACCACACACCCACTGCGTCGTCCTTTGCCTGGCTGCGACTCTCTGCCTCTGTCTCTGCCCGCACCACCCGCAGGAACACCCTACACACCGCACGCATATCCGCACACACACCCCGCCTGCACCCAGCGCGTGCACACACGCATCCCGGACCACCCCCACCCCCCCCCCACCACCCCGCCACACGCACACGCGCACAGACACACGCACACATACCCCCAGCCCTTAGGCACCCGGCCCGCACACGCCACACACCGCACACCACACACCACACACTCCCCCCGCTCCCCCATACACACACACACACTGCATTGTCCTTGGCCTGGCTGTCGCTGTCTCCCCCTCCTCTGGCTCTGCCCACACACCACGTGCGTAGCCATACGCACACCCCCACCCCCGCCCACAAAACCTCCACCCCCGCACACACCACGCGCCCCCACACATACCCCGCCTCCCCCACCTCTCCCGCTCCCCACGCCCCCCCACACACACTGCCTTGTCCTTTGCCTAGCTGTGTCTCTGCGCTACCCACCCTCCACCACACCCACAACCATAGGCGCACCCTACACACCACACGCATACCCGCACATACACCGCGCCTGCACACAGTGCACACACACACATCCCGACCCCAGACACACACACACACACACACACACACACACACACACACACACACACACACACATACAGCCCGTTCGCACCCCGCTCACACAGGCCACACACCACACACTCCCCCCTACCCCCTACACACACACACACTGCGTTGTCCTTTGCCTGGCTGTGTCTCTGGGCCACTGTCTCTGCACGCCCCACCCCCTTCCGGCCACGCCCACACCCACAGGCGCATCCCACACGCACACACCCATGGTGCCCACCCGACACACACTCGGCCTCACGTGGAACCTATACACACACCACACACATTACCCCTCCCCCCCCACACACATACACCCACGCGGCACCACCTGCGCATGCCCCAGACACACCACCACACGCCGCCTCCTGCCCGGGTCCAGCCCCGTTGGATCCAGGGAATTCGAAGGTGGGGACGGCATTGGCGTCCTTGGATAAATACGTATTTAATGACAGAGATATAGAGAGATTAGAAACGGATAGTGTCGTAGGAAAATGAGTGGAGGAAAAGAGGCTGAATAACTTGGAATTCAGCCAGAGAAACGGGGAGCAAGAAAGAAGCGACATGGGGGTATCGGTCTTTCCGGAGACGGATCCGATTTCTTTCGTGTTGGGTTTGCCTCTCTACCTTTGGTGACATATAGGGATGACTACAGAGTCACGTGGGGGCCAGGAGTCCCGACCTTTCTCAAAATCAGGTGCTTCACATAAATGTACGAAAAAAAAAAAAAAAAAAAAAGGGGTCTCAGGGATATGACATCATCTTCTGGCCGTGAGGCCTGCTGACATGTGATGATCCTTTCTTTCTGATCCCCAAAACACTTCTGTGTTCCAAGGGTGTTTTTTTCTTAAACCAGGCACCACCCTCCAGATAAAGGTACATGCCTGTAGGGTGAGGGTGTCGTGAGTTCCAATCAAGAAAGGAATGGGTTGAACCCAAAGGTCACATGATTCCTCTGAAAGGTGAATCCTTATGTCTCCTCTATGCTAGTTAGATTCACTCTAAGGGCAGGGAACATGGAGATGTAGCAGCAACCATCAGCCCAACACATGAAATCCCTTTCCCCCATGGTGCCCTGAAGGTCTCTTTAGGCTTAAGAGAGTGATCGAGTGACATGTTTACATAGCAAGGACACAGGGCTGGATCCCAAAGGACAGGGAATCTATTCCAAAAGAGAACATTCATGGACTCACAGAGTCCAGTATTGCTCCCCTTCCAAACGACTCTATGTCCTTTTCTATATTCCAACGACACGGATTCATAGATTCCCAGGTGCCTAAGGCTATGGAGGCCTGGCGGCAATCGTGGACTCGACCACCGTGAGAAAAGCCCTGTGCTCACGAAGACTCTCCAAAGACTCCCAGACTCTCTGTGCTGTTTACGGTGGAGAGGTCGTCGACACTCGTGTGCGTCGTGGCGGGAGTGCGGATGACCCTGTCACGCGAGCTGGTCTGTCAGCAGAGAGGTTTGACCTGAGACGCCCTCGTCACACCCAGGGCCGGGGATGAGCCGTCATGATTGGCCCGACACGTGAAAAACCCTTCACCCACGTCATTCCTAACCAACCCACGAGACGCGTCCTTTCTAGGTAGACTCTGGCTTTGGGGGTAGATGCTCGGGAACGGGGGGGTTCCTGAGGCCTGATCACGCCTTTGCGTGTGCCAAGCCTCCTTCCTCGTGACCTTTGCCATGGGCGGAGTTCCTCACGCTGGCCCCCGACCGCCTCCCCCCACCCCCTCCGCCCCCACCGTGTGCGTTCCTGTCCCTCTCTTTCTCTTTCCCTTCCTCGCCATCCCTCTGCCCCTCCCTCCCCTCCCTCCACCTTCACAGGACAGGGTGCCTTTCAGATGAGTCTGCCTGTTGTGCGTACACCCTTGACGTGACGATTGCTACAGTCTGACCTGTCACGCCTGTCACCTGGGGCGGCGGGGTGGGGTGGTGGTCAAACATGCTCGGGACGCTAGGGATAGCTTTCTCTGTGGAAGGTGGAAGCCTCCCTTCCGTCCCTCGCTGCAGACAAGCAAACGGACCGCCACTGAGAGCGATGGTGTTTGCCACTTGGGGCATCCCTTCCACGGTCTCTACGGATTGACACGCCACCCACTTCACCGAGCGAGTCGTAGGAGCCTTCACCCAGAGCTCTTGCGACATTCTTCAGAACGGTCAGTCTTCCGGTCCCCCGCCATCATCAGGCGAGGTGTAGAGAACCGATGGGAAAGCTGGAGGAATGACTTCTGTCATGGCGTTGGGTGAACTGAGGAAGAGGATGCTACAGTGGACGCCTGACTTCTTGAGGAACACAGGATTGGGGGCGGGGAGGAGCAGGCGGTCCCCTTAGGAGGTCGGGTTGAACGCGTACACATAAACTGGACGTCAGAACAATCCACGGGCACCAGGATCCTATGCCAGCGCAGGAAAGTAGACGTATGACTTTGCATGAACCTCTGAGGGAAAAGAATCTGAACACCTGAAACGACCATGACTTTGTAACGCCCCTCCCCGCGCCCCCCCCGCCTCCCAACCCGCCCATACTTCATTTCTGCCATAAGGGTGGTGTCATGTGCGTATCTGAGGTGATTGATATTTCTCCCGGCAATCTTGACTCCAGCTTGCGCTTCATCCAGCCCAGCGTTTCTCATGATGTGTACTCAGCCTGTAGGTTACATAAGCAGGGTGGCGATAGACAGCCTTGATGGACTCCTTTCCCTATTTGGAACCAGCCTGTTGGGTTTCCGTGTCTAGTTCTAACTGTAGCTTCCTGACCTGCAGAGATACAGATTCCTCCTTTGTTTTTGTTTTTTTGTTTTTTTAAATTCCCTAACCTGAGTGAAAAGCGACAGAGACAGAGAGAAGACAGATGGAGGGATGGACGGACGGACGGGCGGGCGGGCGGGCGGGCGGGAAAAAGACAGAAAGAAAAATCAAATAATGAAAGGGCCTATACCGTTCCACCTGTTGCTTTCCAGATACAAAGAGAACACAGAGGACCGAAAGGACACAATGTTGAACATGTGAATTTGGAAAGACGGCCATCCCCTTGGTCCCTTCGTACAACACCCCTGTCGGCAGAAGGGAATCCTTTCTCTTTTTCTCTCGATCTGGTCCTTCCAGACTTGGGAAACTCTCAGTGGAGGATTCTTATCTCCTTGGCGCTCGTGATTGCCACAGGTTCCTTAGGGGCCCAGAGGGTGTTTCTGAGAAACGCGGGTACACACTCCTGGAGACCCGGGTTCCATCCCTGGGCCAGGAAGGCCTCCTGGAGAAGGACATGGCAACCCGCTCCAGGACCCGACCCTGACGTCTAGAAATCAGTCTCCTAGACTGCCTCTCCCTCCGCCGACTGGTGTCTCGAATCCGCTCCAGGGATGAACCTGTGTGTTTCCTTGGTTTCCCTACAAGTGCCTCTGAGGGGAAAGAAAATACCCGATCGCTTGCACCCCAGGCCTGCTTTCCCGGACCCGTCCATCGACATCACGGCCTCCTGTAGAGGAGATACGATCGCTGATTCACTGAACGGAGGATCTGTGCTCAGAAACTCTTTCCACGACACGGAGGCCCTACTAACTCACCTATTTCGTCCTTCCCTCCTTCTGGTTTTTTTTTTTTTTTTTTTTTCTCCTCCTTTCTTTCCTTTTTTTCCCCTTTTCCTCTCACGTCCATGCACACGCACACGCACATGGACAACGTGCCGTCTCTCACGTACACGTGTACGTGCACGCACTCACGCACACAGACAGCAGCTCAGCTTTTCCTAGGTTCCTTTTCCAGGTTCCAGAGGAGGGAAAACGGCTAGGGTTCGGAGTAGGCCGCCGTCCCGACCCCACTCCAGCCCACCGCACGTGAACCTCCGTGCCCGATGGAGTGTTTTGGATTCGAGTGACTACAGAGCCGGCCGGCGCCAGAGGAACGCTCTGCCCCTCCCTCCTTTTCTGTCTCTCTGAAGGCTGAGAGAGATGGGAATACCAGACCGCCCGACCTGCCTCTTGAGAAATCCGTAGGCAGGTCAGGAAGCGACAGACTGGGTTCCAGATTGGGAAAGGAGGACGTCAAGGCTGTCTATTGTCACCCTGCTTCTTTCACTTCTATGCAGAGGACATCATGAGAAACGCTGGACTGGAAGAAACACAAGCTGGACTCAAGATGGCCGGGAGAAATATCGATGGCCTCAGATATGCAGATGACACCACCCGTATGGCAGAAAGGGAAGAGGAGCGACAAAGCCTCTTGAGGAAAGTGCAAGAGGAGAGTGAAAACGTTGGCCTAAAGCTCAACATTCAGAAAACGAAGATCATGGCGTCCGGTCCCATCGTTTCGTGGGACATAGATGGGGAACCAGTGGAAACAGGGTCAGACTTTATTTTGGGGGGCTCCAGAATCACTGCAGATGGTGACTGTAGCCATGACATTAAAAGACGCTGACTCCTTGGAAGAAAAGTGGTGACCAACCTAGATAGCATCTTCAAAAGCGGTGACGTGACTTTGCCGACTAAGGTCCGTCTAGTCAAGGCTATGGTTTTTCCTTGCTCATGTGTGGATGTGAGAGCTGGACTGTGAAGGAGGCTGAGCGCCGAAGAATGGATGCTTTTGAACTGTGGTGTTGGAGAAGACTCTCGAGAGTCCCTTGGACTGCAAGGAGATCCAACCGGTCCATTCGGAAGGAGATCAGCCCTGGGATTTCTTTGGCAGGAATGATGCGAAAGCTGAAACCCCAGGACTCTGGCCACCTCACGAGAAGAGTGGACTCATTGGAAAAAAAAACTCTGATGCTGGGAGGGATTGGGCGCAGGAGGAGAAGGGGACGACAGAGGGTGAGATGGCTGGATGGCATCACGGACTCGATGGCCGTGAGTCTGAGTGAACTCCGGGAGATGGTGATGAACAGGGAGGCCTGGCGTGCTGCGATTCGTGGGGTCGCAAAGAGTCGGACACGACTGAGCGACTGAACGGAACGGAACTGGAGGCGGGCAGGAATGAAAACCTCCTCCCACGGAGGGGAAGCTGTCAAGGGACGATGGCTGCTTCGACGCACGTCCGTGATCCTCGCACGCGTGAGCGGGGTTTCCTGGGTGACAGAAAAGGAGGAGACTCCTTTGGCCTGACACGAGGCGAGTGTGTCCCTCGGCCTCCCTCCCCACCCCCCAGCCCCCTTCCTCCGCACGGTGCCGAAAGGGGCAGTCTCGAGGTGGAGACATGGAATGGGGGGATGGGGATGGGGATGGCGATGGGAGGAGGGGTGGGTGGGGCGGATCACCATTCAATGGAGAGAAGCTCGAGGCGAAGTCAAAGGCTCTGACTTGACTGGAAAGCTTTCTGCATCTGAATGAAGCTATCGGACGAGGCCCTGCAGGGGGAGGGTGGGGGAGGGTGGCGGTGGGGCCCACAGACAATAGCCCCTGCCTGCCTGCCTGCAGGCCGGCCTGCCGGGCTGAGGAGGCCCTCTGGCGGCGGCGGGGTCACGCTCCCGACTCCTGCAGCTCAACTCGATCCCTTCAAGGAAACTCCTGGGGTGACTCCTGTCCAGGGAATCATCCAAATGGGCCTGTTTCTGAAAAAGGCCCGAGTCACAGCTGTGACAGCTTCTGTGGATCTCCTGACCCGTGGATTGACCTGCACCCTCCCTCCCATCCTGTCAGATCCTTTGGACACGCTTGAAGAGGTCTTTGGCCTCGGCCCGGAAAACAGGCCAAGATAAACAAATACGTTTTGGTCTTTGTGTTTTTTTTTTTTTTTTTTTGAACAGGGCGAAAACGATGCATGGCCGTGGATTGGAGAGAAACCTGCACCCCTCGCTGGCGCACCTGAAGGCAGGGAGGACTCAGCGGGACAGAAATGACATTCAGAAATGAACCGTTTACACTTGGTGACTATGCCAGAACAAATAGCTACACCAAACTTTATGATAAAGTGCTGTGATTTCCTTCTGGGAGGTTTCAGACCCCTCTCTATTGACCTTGAAGTCGATCATCAGTGTGTTCTCCGTCGCACTGCGTCAAAGCCCCTGCTCCCGTCATAACCTCACTGAGATCTGCGATTTCCACCCGATGGACAGAGTCATCACACGCTTAGATCCACCCAGCTCGTCACACAACAGTGTGGACGGGCACGTGCGTGGGTGGGTGCGTGGACGCGTGCGTGCGTGGGCAGGTGGGTGGGTGGGTGCGTGGCTGGGTGCCTGCCTGCGTGCGTGCGTGCGTGGGTGGGTGGGTGCGTCCGTGCGTCCCTGTGCCTTTCACCTTTCAGATTATGAACCCCGCCCCCTCACCTCTCCCGCCCCCCCGCCCCCCCCACACACTGCACTGTCCTTTGCCTAGCTGTGTATCTGCGCCACCCACCCTCCACCACACCCACAACCGCAGGCGCACCACACACCACACGCATACCTGCACACACACCCCGCCTGCACACAGTGCACACACATCCCGACCCCAGACACAGGCACACCCAGCCCGTTTGCACCCCGCCCACGATTGCCACACACCGCACACTCCTCCCCTCCCGCCCCAGCCCCCCCTCCCCCCACAGCCCCCCCTCCCCCCCGCCCCAGCCCCCCCTCCCCCCCCCTCCACTGCGTGGTCCTTGGCCTGGCTGTGACTCTCCCCCTCTCCTCTGTCTCTGCCCACACACCACATGCGTAGACACACACACCCCGCCCCGCCCCCAGCGCCACACACACCTGCCCGCCCATTAAACCCCCCACCCCCGCACACACCATGCCCCAACACATACCCCGCACCCCCACCTCTCCCGCACCCCCCCCCCCCCCACACACACACACAGTCACACTGCACCGTCCTTTGCTAGCTGTGTCTCTGTGCCACGCCGCCCCTCCCCGGGACACCCACAACCACAGGTGCACCCTACACGCCACACGCATACCCGCACACACACCCCGCGTACGCACAGCACACACACACATCCCGAACCCAGACACACACACACACACACACTGCGTTGTCCTTGGCCTGGCTGTGATGCTCCACCTCTCCTCTTCTCTCGCTCTGCCCACACACCACACGCTGAGGCCACACACACCCAGCCCCGCTTCCAACGCCACACCCACCCCCCCGCCCATAAACACCCCGCGACGATCGCACACAACATGCCCGAACACACATCCCACCCCCCACCCCTCCTGCAAGCCGCCTCACGAGCCCCCCCCCCCCCCCCCCACTGCGTTGTCCTTTGCCTAGCTGTGTCTCTGGGCCTCTGTCTCTGCGCCACCGCCCCTCAGACCCACAGGCCACACCCACACCCACACCCACAGCGGCACCCTACACGCCACACGCATACCCGCACACACACATCCCGACCCCAGACACATACACACACACACGCAGCCCGTTCACACCCCGCTCGCACAGGGCACACACCACACACTCCCCCCTACCCCCTACACACACACACACTGCGTTGTCCTTTGCCTGGCTGTGTCTCTGGGCCACTGTCTCTGCACGCCCCACCCCCTTCCGGCCATGCCCACACCCACAGGCGCATCCCACACGCACACACCCATGGTGCCCACCCGACACACACTCGGCCTCACGTGGAACCTATACACACACCACACACATTACCCCTCCCCCCACACACACATACACCCACGCGGCACCACCTGCGCATGCCCCAGACACACCACCACACGCCGCCTCCTGCCCGGGTCCAGCCCCGTTGGATCCAGGGAATTCGAAGGTGGGGACGGTGTTGGCGTCCTTGGATAAACACGTATTTAATGACAGAGATGTAGAGAGATTAGAAACGGATAGTGTCGTAGGAAAATGAGTGGAGGAAAAGAGGCTGAATAACTTGGAATTCAGCCAGAGAAACGGGGAGCAAGAAAGAAGCGACATGGGGGTATCGGTCTTTCCGGAGACGGATCCGATTTCTTTCGTGTTGGGTTTGCCTCTCTACCTTTGGTGACATATAAGGATGACTACAGAGTCACGTGGGGGCCAGGAGTCCCGACCTTTCTCAAAATCAGGTGCTTCACATAAATGTACGAAAAAAAAAAAAAAAAAAAAGGGGTCTCAGGGATATGACATCATCTTCTGGCCGTGAGGCCTGCTGACATGTGATGATCCTTTCTTTCTGATCCCCAAAACACTTCTGTGTTCCAAGGGTGTTTTTTTCTTAAACCAGGCACCACCCTCCAGATAAAGGTACATGCCTGTAGGGTGAGGGTGTCGTGAGTTCCAATCAAGAAAGGAATGGGTTGAACCCAAAGGTCACATGATTCCTCTGAAAGGTGAATCCTTATGTCTCCTCTATGCTAGTTAGATTCACTCTAAGGGCAGGGAACATGGAGATGTAGCAGCAACCATCAGCCCAACACATGAAATCCCTTTCCCCCATGGTGCCCTGAAGGTCTCTTTAGGCTTAAGAGAGTGATCGAGTGACATGTTTACATAGCAAGGACACAGGGCTGGATCCCAAAGGACAGGGAATCTATTCCAAAAGAGAACATTCATGGACTCACAGAGTCCAGTATTGCTCCCCTTCCAAACGACTCTATGTCCTTTTCTATATTCCAACGACACGGATTCATAGATTCCCAGGTGCCTAAGGATATGGAGGCCTGGCGGCAATCGTGGACTCGACCACCGTGAGAAAAGCCCTGTGCTCACGAAGACTCTCCAAAGACTCCCAGACTCTCTGTGCTGTTTACGGTGGAGAGGTCGTCGACACTCGTGTGCGTCGTGGCGGGAGTGCGGATGACCCTGTCACGCGAGCCGGTCTGTCAGCAGAGAGGTTTGACCTGAGACGCCCTCGTCACACCCAGGGCCGGGGATGAGCCGTCATGATTGGCCCGACACGTGAAAAACCCTTCACCCACGTCATTCCTAACCAACCCACGAGACGCGTCCTTTCTAGGTAGACTCTGGCTTTGGGGGTAGATGCTCGGGAACGGGGGGTTTCCGGAGGCCTGATCACGCCTTTGCGTGTGCCAAGCCTCCTTCCTCGTGACCTTTGCCATGGGCGGAGTTCCTCACGCTGGCCCCGGCAAGTACAAGTAGACATGTTGTGTATAACTGTGTGATACTTTTTGTCTGGAAACTGTTTCAAAACCGTTTACTAAATGGATTGGAGAGAAACCTGCTCCCCTCGCGCGCCCCTGAAGGCAGGGAGTTCTCAGCGGGACAGAACCTGCCTTCACGTCTCAGGGGGACCGGGACGGTCCCCTCACCTCGGGCACCCCCAACCCCGAGCCCAGTCCCGTCTCCTCCCCGCCCCGCCCCCCCCCCCCCCCACTCACACACACAGGCGCGTGCGTGCGCGCACCCGGACCCGGCTCCCACCCCCATCTCCCCAACCTCACACCCCCCACCCCCACCCCACCCCACCCCTCCCTGGCGACGAGGGGGGCCCGGGGAGGGATGGCTGTCTCAGCCCTGGTTCTGAGATGTCATTTGGGAAACCGCTCTAGGCCGAGATGCCAGCTCGCTGCCCTGCTGCTTGGTGTCCGTCTCCATCAGCCATGTCCCCGAAAGGCACGTGAGCTCATGGACAACAAAGGGCGCACCCAGAAAACACCAAAGGGTCCTCCTGAACCCAACACGGCCATGTGTATGGATCCACGTAGAGGTCGTTGATCTCCCCATCGGATGCGTGAATAGGATCCACACAGACTGGATTGTGTTTCCGCTTCGATGGGCTGCCCTATCCGGAGAGAACGTGCGGGTCAGCAAGCGAGCAAACACGGAAGGGAACAAAACCAAAACCGCAGCCAAGTCGAGAGAGTGCTGAGCCCGAGGAACTCGCCGATCCCGTGGCATCATTTGCCATACACAGCCTTTCTCTATGGCAAAGAGAGATGTGGCATGGATCCCCGTGTGGGTCGTTCGTGCCCGAAACCACGCCACGGATAGTGATCCTGTCTCATTCGAATCCTCTCTAAAAAGATAAACCAGGTCTCTTGTTCCCATGATGGAATGGTATCTTTGAATGCAAAAGGGGATGACATGTGACAGGAAAATCAAAGTGGAGTCAGCATCGCCAAGAGAGGGCCCCAAAATAGAGAAGGGGCGGGCCATGGAGGAAGAGGTCTGTGTCTCAGTCTGGAAACTCGGAGCACCTCCTGGGGAACAGAGGCCTCCGGATCCTCGAAACAGTGTTCCCGACATTCAAGACCCCTATCCCACACACCCTCCCCTTTCCCTGCCTCACTGGTGACCGTCTATGGACCCTGGAAGAAGAGACGGTCCCTTGTTTGCGTGACAGTCCATCCTCATTGCTCTCGGGTCGCTTTACAACCTCACGGAGCTTCAGCTTTCTAAGCCCCCGACTCTTTCCTGGGGAACGTTCCCCCGGTTTTTATTCAAACCTGTGTCCCTGCATGGCCATATCGAAGACCCCCAAAGAAAGCTTTCTTTTTCTTTCTTTCTTTCTTTTCTTTTTTCTGTTTTTTTTTTTTTTTTTTTTTTTTTTTTAGCGCAGCCGATACTGACTCTTCATGGAAAGACAAGACAACTAGGTGATTTTATGTGTTTAATTTCCAGGTGTATTGAAATATCATTTCCTCCGTGAAGGACATATGACATCCTCCGTTCTCATGTGTACAGAATGGGGACAAGAGGCACCTGTATGTTGCAGAAGAATAATGACCACCCAAGTGGTAGCTCATAGCTTTCTCACAACCCATACAGATCATGACTGGATGTGAAAGAAAGTGAAGTCACTCGGTCGTGTTCGACTCTTTGCGACCCCACGGACTGTAGCCTACCAGGCTCCTCCATCCGTGGACAGTTCCAGGCAAGAATCCTAGAGTGGGTGGCCATTTCCTTCTGCCATTGGACGGGAGGAGAGTGATTCATGTCCACTGTCATGGCAACTTTCTCAGATGATCATGCTGCTGCTGCTGCTGCTGCTGCTGCTGCTGCTGCGTCGCTTCAGTCGTGTCCGAATCTGTGCGACCCCACGGACGGTAGCCCACCGGGCACCCCCGTCCCTGGGATTCTCCAGGCAAGAACCCTGCAGTGGGTTGCCATGTCCTTCTCCAAGGCGTGAAAGTGAAAAGTGGAAGGGAAGTCGCTCAGTCGTGTCCGACTGTTAGCGACCCCGTGGACTGCGGCCCACCAGGCTCCTCCGGTCCATGGGATTTTCCGGGCAAGAGGACTGCAGAGAGGTGCCATGGCCTTCTCCGAATAGTATCATACGATCATAATAATGCTGTTCATTAGAATCACCGTGCTCGTTGTGACGTGTACAGTACAGATGTACCTTATCCGTGAAGTCGGTTTTTTTTTTCTTTCCCCCTTACATCAATGCAATATCTTCCCATTTCTCCCTCCCCCAGCCGCTCTGTGATGATCGTTTTCTTTCTTTCTTTTTTTTTGATGGCCATCCATGGCATGTAAGTGGCACGAGAAAGTCTTTTTCTTTCTCTACCTGACTTATTCATTTGGCATCACGCCCTAAGTCACATCCATGCTATCACCAGATAAGAATGTGTTCGTTCCTGTGGCTCCGTGGGACATCTATGTCTACCTATCGATCGATCTCTATCTGGATCGTGTGTCTTCTTTCCCTCTTCTTCCCTTGATGGACACTCGGGCTGTTTCCCTCTCTTGACCCGTGTGACTGATGCTGCCGTGGACATGGGAGTGCAGATGTCTCTCTGAGATTTAGATTCTGTGTCTCTTTTCTTTAGATGTCTACCCAGAAGTGAGAGTGTTGGAAAGATCGATCATGTCTCGACCACGACTCTTTTCGAAGTCCTTCGGAGGGGATCCGGGGAACGATCCATTCTTTTCCAATAGACGCCGTCGGAATCCAGTGCGACCGCACACGTCTTAGGGAATACGGCGGCGACCACGACGGCAACCCAAACGCTCCCGCGAACGCGATGGTGCCCGAGGGTGTGTCCGCAGGACGACTCCCCGGTGCCAGCCGTCCACGTCCACAAGCCCCCTGCGGTCGTCGGCGAGTCGTTCCATCCACACGGAACCACGGTTTTCGTGGGCCGGGGTTGCCTGCGTGCCAGTCCATCCCCAGATGAATGGAGCGATGACAGACTCCTTGGGGCACAGGGCAGAGATACGTGGAATTCTTTCCACGAGACGAGTGCGATGAGAAGAGAAGAACGATGCGAAGTGGTGCCTGGGGAGCCGGAAAGAGTCGAACAGGAAAGAAAACATGTCAGACGAGAGGGGAGAAGGATTCAAAGCGAGTGGAGCACCATGGGGGAGACGGGCCCAGAAGATGCGAGCAGATGCTGGGGGCACAGCACGCCCGGACCCGTGGGCCTGCAGGGAGCCGAGAGGGATGGCCGTCCACTGTCTGCAGGCCGATCTCCAGAGCCCGGACTGGGAAGGACTTCTTCACGAGAACAGGCACGCTCACGGTCCCCACGGGTCACGTCTCCACTGGGCTCGTCTCCACTGGGCTCCACCCTTCCCCCCGCATGCAGGCTCCCCCCACACCCCCGCCTGGCCCCGGCCCGTCCGGGTCTCCCCCACCCGCAGAAAAGACCGGGAAACACATGGTCCCAGGACGACGCAGTCGAGAGACAGCGGCAGTCCCCTGGGATGCGGGGAGGAGGCGCCTGAGCACACCTAGGCCAACACCGCCACCGTGTGGGGTGAGAGGCCGGGGCGAGGAGCGCTCAGGAGTTCCGAGGAGGAGGAGGAGGAGCAGGAGGGAGAGAGGCAGGCGGGGGTGGAGGGGCGGGCCAGGCTGAAGCGGTCTCAGGGCGGGGACGTGGAAGAGAACGTTCCCCTTCAGACGGGCGCTCCGAAGAGAGCGTGCCGGCGGGGACCTTGAGAGCACCTTCGAGCTGGGAGCGGGGTGGGGGGGGGGGGGGGGAGGGAATCCTCCAGACGTAGGAAGGACACCAGGCACAGAAGGCGAGACCGATTCTTGACCCAAGGGAATCGGATGCTTTTCTGTCCATGGGTTCCATCCTCAGACTCTCATGGTCATCCAGCCAGCCAGCCAGCCAGCCAGCCAGCCAGCCACCATCGGGTCCCTCCTTTTCTGTTCTCTACGTGTTTCATGGCGAGTGAGTGAGAGTCTTTCGATGGTTTGCTAGGATGTGTGAATGTCGTGGGACCATGGTACGTGCCAGCCGTGGATGAACAGAACGGCTTCAGCGTTCAGGCTGATCCTGAACTCCCACGCCAAGGCAGGCCTGTGCGTCCCCGTGCGCTGGAGGACACCGTGCTACCCACATCTTGATCTTGGACTGAACGCAACCACCGTGGGGAGGGTGTTCGTGGGTTGGCTTCGTTTCCTTTCCCTATGGCACTCACCTGACCGTCCTGTCCACTCCTTGGATCCTTGATCTCCCCCTCCCCCTCGAGGCCATCGGTCCTTTTCTTTCTCCTCCTCCTGCTCCCCGTCCTCCTACTCACCCTAGTTTCTCTCCCCGCCTCCCCACTCCCCGCCGCTCCACACACACGCAGGTCCCACTCTTCTCAAACGGACCTCTGACTGACTGCCAACGTTTCCTTTCGCCTTCTTTCCTTCCTCCCGTCCTGCTTCCTTTCCTTTTTTTTTTTTTTTTTCTTCGTGTTCTGTTCCCCCGTTCCTTTTCAGCTGTACCGACGATGGCTTCGAGTGTAGCGCCTGACACAGCGATCGCCAGGATACGTCTAGTGAGGGACCGTCCGTCACCACCTGGTGTCACGGCAGATGACATCTGGTGTCGTGACGTGCCCGTGACTCATGGATTTCCTAAGTGGGAGGTGGCACCGCTTCATCTGTCTCCCTCACCGGTGGCGCTCGTTCACTCGTTCTCTCCCCCACCCCACCCCCCGCCACCGTGTCCCCCGCTCCCTCCTCGGGCCACCCCTCATGTGCTCCGTGGTGGTATCTTAGGAGCCTGTTTCTCTTTGGTTCTGTTGTGTTCACGGTGTATCGTTTGGTAGGTACTGCGTGGAAACGACGGCTCTGAGGTATTTCCTTGAGCATCATCCCCTCTAAAGGTCTCTCCAAGTTCCTGCAGACTGTGAGATTTCATTCCCTTCTGGTGGTTGAGTCCCATTCCTCTGTGTGTGTGTGTGTGTGTGTGTGTGTGTGTGTGTGTGTGTGTGTGTGTGAATAGATACAGGCGTAGGCACACAGACAGAGAGCTCTCTCCTTCTGTGTGTACGGATGTCTACCTAGGTATGGGGGTCGATCCCACACATACACATGTCCGTATCTTCTCTGTCCCCTCCGTGGGCACTCCGTGGAGTGGCTGGGTTGGGTCGAAGGGGGACTCTTTGGTGGAGTGTTCCGAGGGAATCGCAGGACTCTTTTCCCTAGGGATGTGGTTTCTCTCTCTGGGAGGCCCCAGGGGATGAGATGTGATCTCTCTGAGTCCGCCCACATGTTCCTCAGCGGCAGCAAAGACGCGTTCGACCGATCAGGAGCCACTGTCTTCTCGTGGTTCGAACTTGCTGTCGCGATTGCGATTCCAGCCCCTGGGCCTTTCCCCTCCGAAGGAGAAGGATCCTTGTCCAGATAAACGCCCCGGGGTGCTTCCGCGAGCCCGCCCCCACCCCCGGCAGACCCAGCCCAGCCCAGCCCAGCCCTGCCGCTGATGTGTTTTCTACCTTGTGCTTCTGGGTGTCTGTCTGTTCTCCCTTTCTTTGGGAGGAAGGTGTCTGCTCGGGCCCCCTGCCTGCCCACTTCGCTCATCGGGGGTCGTTTCCCTTTTGGAGGCTGAGTTGTCTGACGCCTTGATCCGTTTTGGACAGAAAAGCCCCTTTTGCAATATGCTTGCGCTTTCCCCGTATATGTATGTGTTTATGGATACCGACGTATCTGCACATATGAGCATGTGTATTCGTGCCTGTGTATCTCCGTGGACGTCTGTGTCTATATGCCTGTGTCTACGTATATACACGCAAGCATACACGCACAGTAGAAACGCCTAGGCATACACGTGCGCACACAGACCCATGCGTGTATGTGAGCATGCCCTTTGAACGTGTTTGTTTATACCCACGTGTGCGCGTATATATAGACGCGAATACGCGTGCGTATACATATGGACACGCGTATATGCGCATGTGTCTGCGTTCTCGCTCCCCCTCCCCCTCCCCTCCCCCTCTCCCTCCCCCTCCCTCCCCCTCCCCCTCTCCCTCCCCCTCCCCCTCTCCCTCTCCCTCTCTCTGACTTTTAAGCAGCCGGAGCAGTTCTATGACTTGACTTTCCTGCCTGGTGGTTCTGTTTCATTTCCTTTCTGATCTGCTTCAAAAAGTTATGTATTCATGTAACTGGCTGTTGTCATGGAACACGGGGTTTATTTAGTGGATCCCTATCGACTCGGTCCGGTCCTCCTCACCTCCACGCCCCTCAGCCGCCCCCCCCCCCCCGCCCCCGCACCCCAGGCCCCCCCGCCCCGCCCCTCCCAACCCCCACCCCCGCAGCCCTGCCACCCCAGACCTCCCGCCCGCCCTCCCGCCCGCCTGCCGTTCTGGTGTTTGTGGCCAGTTCAGTGACTTTGAAATCCATGTTCTCCTGACCTCAGGTGCACTTTCCCCACCCACCGGCGCGTGCTTGGGTGTGTTGTCTTCGGACTTTGTCACGGTCTCCACCCAGGTTGAGTGGTGCCTTCTCTTGTTGGGGGTTCCGAGTGTGTCTCCTCCTTTTCCTTTCTTGCTCCTGGGCTCGCGTGTCTGTGTCTGCTTTCCAAAGTCCTGCTTTGTTCTCCGAGCAGCGCTCGCCTGGTTTCGCTTTGCCGGCCCCTCCCTCCCTCCCTCCCTCCCTCCCTCTCTCTTTCGGGGGAGGGGGGCCGGGGGAGTCTGCGATGCCGCTGGTGCCCCTCTCTCCGCCGACCCCGCCCCGAGCCCCCACCGCCCGCCGGCGTCTCCGTGGAATGTCCCCCCCAGCACCCCGGAGTCGCGTGGGGGAGTGAGTCTCCTTCGTGGCAGCCTCCTGAGGAGATCCTTCCCAGCGTCTCTCCCTTCCTCTGCGGCCGGGGTCGCGTCGCGTCGCGTCGCTCGGCGGCGGAGGCTCCGGGCCGAGCTCGGGCGTCTGGGCGGCCGGCGCGGTGGCGTCCCCGGCGGCCGGCGACAGCGACCCGTCCTCGGGACGTTCGAGTCGCTTGTCGGGAGCCACCTGGCGGCCGCTTGTATATTGTCCCTCCCCTCTGGAGCTTCGGCGAGGCCTTTCAGGAGGATTGTGACTCAGCCTCTGGGCCCGAGGCAGAGCTCTCAGACACCGGCGACGCTGGCGGCGACAGTCCCGGTGGCGCCGAGGCCTAGGGACAGTCCCGCTGTCGCCGGAGATTGGTTCTCTAGGTTTCTGAGGAGGGTGACCGTCGCGGCGCCCCGGAGCCGGCTCGCGGGGCGGCCTGACCGGGTCGACCAGCATCTCCCCGTGCCCCTGCGGCCACGGGGACGGACCGCCCGGACCCTGCCTGGGCCGGGCCGCCGCGGTGGGCGGGGAGAGGGTCTTCCCTGCCCGGAGCGCCTGGACTCGGGCTCGGCGGTCCGGACGCCTCCTGGGCCGCCCTCAGGAGCGTTTGCTTCGCCCTCAGGAGCGTTTGCTTCGCCCTCAGGAGCGTTTGCTTCGCCCTCGGCCCCGCTCCGGAGGTGGGGACCGGCCCAGACGGTGGCTTGGAGGTCGCCGGAGGGCGCGCCAGGGTCCGGGCCCTCGGGTCCTTTCTGCCCGAGGTGTTTTCCGCGTGGCACTCCGGAGGTGGGGGAACCCGAGGGTTGACCGGGGGAGGCGCGTGTGCGGTCCCCCCGTGGGGTCCGGTCGCCCGAGGCGTCTCCCGGCACACATGCTTTTTCTTTGTCAGAGTCCTGACGGGTCCGGAGACGTGGATGGACCGGACCCTGCTTCCGCGGGTGGCCGGGGAGGGCGCGCTCGACCCTTCGGCGTGCCCTCGTGGGTCTCGGTCGTCGGACGCGACTTTGGCTCCCCCCTCTCCGGCTCCCTGAATCCCAGTCGGGAGGTGGGGGCCGGCTCGGGCCGTCCTGGGTGCCCCGTCTAGGACGGTCCGGGCCCCGGGCGCGGTCCCTGGTCGGGGCCCGCTCGTCTCGTGGGAAGCGCCTCGCTGACGGTTCTGTCTTCTCTTTTCCTTTTGCACATCGAAGCCAAATCCCCGTTCGGAGACTCGGACGGACCGGTACCCCTGCCCGCGTGGACGAGGCGGGGAGGGCGTCCTCGGCCAGCTTCCCCCCCCGCCCCCCCTTGGTGCCCGCGCCCCCGCTTTGGCCACCACGCGCCCCCTCCCCCCTCCCGGTCGACCAGATGACCCCCCCCCCCCCAAGAGAGCTCGGGGCCTGGTGTTTATGGGGCAGCGTTGGGGACAGGTGGCCGGGACAAGGTTCCGGGGGCCCTCCCTGCGCGTCGTCGATGTGCTCCGCTGTCAGCTGCTGTCATTTCGTCGCCCTTAATAGGCCTTTTTTGCCACCAGATAAGTGCTGACACGGTCTCCTTTGGTGTCTGCCACCGAGGACTGTGGGTCTCTGGACGCACGCGGGGCTCTGGGCTTCTGGGCCGCCAGCTGGTGCCCGGTTCGGCCCTTGCCGCTGGAGCCGCCCGCCTGGGCCTGTGCGCCGGCTCCTGTGTGGTGTCGTCTGGCTGACCCGACCCTTGGTGCCACCTCCGGTCTCTGGGCGACCCGAGGGTGGCGGGGCGAGGTGGCGCGTGGGTCTTCTACCCTGTGCATCCCTCGCCCCCGCTGTGGGCACCTGGTTGCGGCTGGGGCGACCCCCGCCCTGTGGGCTCCGTGCCACGTGTCAGGCGTTCTCCTCTTGGGGGTCGTCGGCCGCTCTCGCCTGAGGCGAGGTGGGGGGGGCGGAGGTTGCCGGCGAGGCTTAAAGCGGGCCCCTCTGGTGACTGTCCTCACCGTGCCTCCCCCCCGCTCCACCTTGGCTCAACAGATCGATGTGGTGTGGTCGTGTTCTCCCGGGCCGAGCCTAAGCCGTGCCAGACGAGGGACGGGCGTTCCCAGTGAACGCGTCTGCTCTTCTCGGTCTGTCCGCGGGGCCCCTCGCTTGTCTTCTCCCCCCCCTCGCTGCCCATCAGGGAGGGTGAGGAAGGCAGGGGTTGGGTGTGGCTTCTGGCCCTGATCTTCGGTCTCCTTTGCCTCGGGGCGTCAGTGGGGGCCGTTGGTCTTCTGACACAGCAGATTGCTCTCGCTTCGCCTTCTCGGCGTGTGCCCGGCGAGCGGCCCTCCCTGTGGCGGGGAGGGCTGTGCCGCCGCCGACGCCGCGCTGCGCACCCCACGCGGGTGTGTGAGCGTGCCTCGTGTGACCCTCGGTGGTGCCCCTGGAGCGCTCCAGGTCGTCCCTCAGGTGCCTGAGGCCGAGTGGTGGTGTCGTTTCCCTTAACCCGGTGTCCCCCTCGGGTCCCCGCCACGGTGGCGTGT
>NW_027184655.1:72500-100000 GCF_032405125.1 Capricornis sumatraensis
CACACCCACACCCACAGGGGCACCCCACCTACCACACGCAGATCCGCACACACACCCCGCCTGCACACCGTGCACACACACATCCCGATCCCAGACACACACTCACCCAGCCGGTTCGCACCCCGCCCGCACACACCACACACCGCACACTCCTCCCCTCCCCCGCCTCCGCCCTCACACACACACACTGCATTGTCCTTGGCCCGGCTGTGACTCTCCCCATCTCCTCTGTCTCTGCCCACACACCTAATGCGTAGACACACGCACCCCTCCCGCCGCCAACGCCACACACACCGCCTGCCCATAAACACCCCAACCCCCGCACACACCGAGGCCCCACACATACCCCGCCCCCCACCTCTCTCGCACCCCCCCACCCACACACACACTGCCTTGTCCTTTGCCTAGCAGTGTCTCTTGTCCTCTGTCTCTGCGCCACCACCCCTCGCACCCACAGGCCACACCCACACCCACACCCACACCCACAGCGGCACCCTACACACCACACGCATACCCGCGCACACACTCGGCCTGCACACCGCGCACCCACACATCCCGTACCCAGGCACACCCACACCCAGCCCGCCGGCAGACGCCACACACCACAAACTCCCCCAATTCCCCCCCCCCCGCCCCCCCAACTACCTAGTCCTTGGCCCGGCTGTGACTCTCCGCCTCGCCTCTGTCTCTGCCCACACACCACATGCTGAGGCCACACGCACCCAGCCCCGCCCCCAACGCCACAATTACACACACACACCCCCTCCCCATAAATTCCACGCGACGAGCGCACACACCACGCCCCTGTACACATCCCACTCCCCCACCCCTCCCGCAAGCCCCCTTCCCCCCCCCCCCCACCCCACACACACACTGCCTTGTCCTTTGCCTAGCTGTGTCACTGGGCCTCTGTTTCTGCGCCACCTCCCCCCAAACACACACCGGCCACACCGACACCCACACCCACACCCACAGGGGCACCCCACCCACCACACGCAGATCCGCACACACACCCCGCCTGCACACAGTGCACACACACATCCCGATCCCAGACACACACTCACCCAGTCGGTTCGCACCCCGCCCGCACACACCACACACCGCACACTCCTCCCCTCCCCCGCCTCCGCCCCCCCCCCCCCCCCCCACACACACACTGCATTGTCCTTGGCCTGGCTGTGACTCTCCCCATCTCCTCTGTCTCTGCCCACACACCTAATGCGTAGACACACACACCCCTCCCGCCGCCAACGCCACACACACGGCCTGCCCCGCACACACCGAGGCCCCACACATACCCCGCCCCCCACCTCTCTCGCACCCCCCCCCCCACCCACACACTGCCTTGTCCTTTGCCTAGCTGTGTCTCTGCGCCGACCCCCTCCACCACAACCACAGGCGCACCCTACGCACCGCACGCATACTGGCACACACACGCCCAGCCCGTTCGCACCCCGCCCGCACACGCCACACACCACACACTACCCCCCCCTCAACCATACACACACACACTGCGTTGTCCTTGGCCTGGCTGTGATGCTCCACCTCTCCTCTTCTCTCGCTCTGCCCACACACCACACGCTGAGGCCACACGCACCCAGCCCCGCTTCCAACGCCACACCCCCCCCCCCGCCCATAAACACCCCGAGACGACGGCACACGACACGCCCGCGCACACATCCCGCTCCCCCACCTCTCCCGCACTCCCCCTCGCCCCCCCCCCCACCCCACCCCACCCCACCCTACCCCGCACTCACACACTGCCTTGTCCTTTGCCTAGCAGTGTCTCTGGGGAGAAATAAGTATGAACCTTTCAGATGAATCCTGTGAACCTTGAGTGACATCAGTGCCTTTCTTGATCGGGACTCACGACACCCTCACCCTTTAGGAATGCAACTTTATCCGGAGGGTGGTGCCTGGTTTCACAAAAAAACCCCTTGGAAAACGTGAGTGCTTTGGGGATCAGAACAAAGGATCATAAAATGTCAGCAGGCCTCGTGGCCAGAAGATGATGGAAAACCCTTAAGACCTTCCTTGGAGGGAAAGCAGCTGATTTTGAGAAAGGTCAGGATTGCTGACCCCCGCGTGACTCTGGATTCATCCCTATGTGTAACAAAAGGTTAGAAGCAAGCCTAAAAATCAAAGAAATGGGATCAGTTTCTGGAAAGACGGATTCCCCTCTGTCGTTTCTCTCTTGCTCCCCGTTTTTCTGGCTGAATTCGCATCTGCAGCATGGATGCGATTCCTCGTAAACCAAGTGATTCCGCCTCTTTTTCGCCACTAATATTTCCTACGACACGATCCGTTTGTAATCTCTCTCTGTATATCTATAATGAATTAACTTTTTTCCTAGGACGCCGATTCCATCCCCACCCTCGAATCACCCTGGATCCACCAGGGCTGGACCCCGGCGTCGGTCGGTCGGTGCGTGCTTGCGTGCCTGCGTGCCTGCGTGCCTGCGTGCGTGCCTGCGTGCGTGCGTCGGTGGGTGCGGGCGTGCGGTCAAGAAGGCTCCCCTTCCCCCTCCCCCACCCCCCCACCCCCTCCACCCCCTCCGTCTGTCCGTCCGTGCGTCCGTCGTACCTCGCCCAGAGACGTTCCCGAGAAGTGTTGGCGTGTCCCGCTTTCCTGTCCACGTCGGTGACTGAGCGGAGAAACTGCGCCCTAGGATGGGCCCCCCCGTCTGGCAACGAGTCCCTGCCGGTCTCCCTCGGAGCTTCTATGCCGCGGCCGGCTCTCTGGACAGTGGGTTGGCTGTCGGGCGCCACCTGCCTGTCGGTCGCTTTTTCAGATGGCCCTGCGGGGGGACCACGGATGGAGCGGGCCGGGCCGGCGAACTCTTGAATGCCCTGGGGCTGTGGAAGGAGGCTGTGTGGGAGCGGCACCTTGGGCCAGAGGTCCATGGGGAGCCATTGGGGCTTTTCTGCTTGGGACGGGACATCTCCTTTGGGAAACTTCATCGATTTGGAGAACAGCTATTGGAACCCCGGGGAGGTGACTTTCTGGGGGCTTGTCTCCCCTGGCGTGGGGGGAAATCTTCCTTCTCCCGCCAAGGATTTCAAACAGAGCCACGACAGATCACACGGATCCACTTGCTCCAGTCAGGTTCAGGGGCAGAACGCGAGGACCCAAGCTGGCCTGGTGACAGCGAGTCGCCAACCCCGCCCCCCCTCCCCCCCCCCCCCAAACTCGGAACACTCCCCTGTCTGCCTGGCCAAAGACAAGTGCTGGCTGGTGGGGGCAGACTCACATTTCGTGGGAGTGGTCTTGATGGCGGAGGTGCTGAGTGAGCTCAGAAAACACAAGCAGATGATGCGGGATATCCATCCGTGCACGTGATCCTCTGCCTGACTGGATCTGTCTCTGCCCGCCCACCACACACACCACACGCAGACCCCACCCCACCCCACCCCCCACACCATGCCCATACCACACACCCACTGCGTCGTCCTTTGCCTGGCTGCGACTCTCTGCCTCTGTCTCTGCCCGCACCACCCGCAGGAACACCCTACACACCGCACGCATATCCGCACACACACCCCGCCTGCACCCAGCGCGTGCACACACGCATCCCGGACCACCCCCACCCCCCTCCCCACCCCGCCACATGCACACGCGCACACACACACGCACACATACCCCCAGCCCGTAGGCACCCGGCCCGCACACGCCACACACCGCACACCGCACACCACACACTCCCCCCGCTCCCCCATACACACACACACACACTGCCTTGTCCTTTGCCTAGCAGTGTCTCTGGTCCTCTGTCTCTGCGCCACCACCCCTTGCACCCACAGGCCACACCCACACCCACACCCACACCCACACCCACAGCGGCACCCTACACACCACACGCATACCCGCACACACACCCCCCGCCTGCACACCGTGCACACACACATTCCGAACCCAGACACACCCACACCCAGCCCGCTGGCACACGCCACACACCACAAACTCCCCCAATCCCCCCCCCACCCCCCCAACTACCTAGTCCTTGGCCCGGCTGTGACTCTCCGCCTCGCCTCTGTCTCTGCCCACACACCACATGCTGAGGCCACACGCACCCAGCCCCGCCCCCAACGCCACAATTACACACACCCCCCGCCCCGTCCATAAATTCCCCGCGACGACTGCACACACCACGCCCCTGTACACATCCCACTCCCCCACCCCTCCCGCACGCCCCCTTCCCCCTCCCCCCCCCACACACACTGCCTTGTCCTTTGCCTAGCTGTGTCACTGGGCCTCTGTCTCTGCGCCACCTCCCCCCCCCCCCCCACACACACCGGCCACACCGACACCCACACCCACACCCACAGGGGCACCCCACCTACCACACGCAGATCCGCACACACACCCCGCCTGCACACAGTGCACACACACATCCCGATCCCAGACACACACTCACCCAGCCGGTTCGCACCCCGCCCGCACACACCACACACCGCACACTCCTCCCCTCCCCCGCCTCCGCCCTCACACACACACACTGCATTGTCCTTGGCCTGGCTGTGACTCTCCCCATCTCCTCTGTCTCTGCCCACACACCTAATGCGTAGACACACGCACCCCTCCCGCCGCCAACGCCACACACACCGCCTGCCCATAAACACCCCAACCCCCGCACACACCGAGGCCCCACACATACCCCGCCCCCCACCTCTCTCGCACCCCCCCCACCCACACACACACTGCCTTGTCCTTTGCCTAGCAGTGTCTCTGGGGAGAAATAAGTATGAACCTTTCAGATGAATCCTGTGAACCTTGAGTGACATCAGTGCCTTTCTTGATCGGGACTCACGACACCCTCACCCTTTAGGAATGCAACTTTATCCGGAGGGTGGTGCCTGGTTTCACAAAAAAAACCCTTGGAAAACGTGAGTGTTTTGGGGATCAGAACAAAGGATCATAAAATGTCAGCAGGCCTCGTGGCCAGAAGATGATGGAAAACCCCTAAGACCTTCCTTGGAGGGAAAGCACCTGATTTTGAGAAAGGTCAGGATTGCTGACCCCCGCGTGACTCTGGATTCATCCCTATGTGTAACAAAAGGTTAGAAGCAAGCCTAAAAATCAAAGAAATGGGATCAGTTTCTGGAAAGACGGATTCCCCTCTGTCGTTTCTCTCTTGCTCCCCGTTTTTCTGGCTGAATTCGCATCTGCAGCATGGATGCGATTCCACGTAAACCAAGTGATTCCGCCTCTTTTTCGCCACTAATATTTCCTACGACACGATCCGTTTGTAATCTCTCTCTGTATATCTATAATGAATTAACTTTTTTCCTAGGACGCCGATTCCATCCCCACCCTCGAATCACCCTGGATCCACCAGGGCTGGACCCCGGCGTCGGTCGGTCGGTGCGTGCTTGCGTGCTTGCGTGCCTGCGTGCCTGCGTGCCTGCGTGCCTGCGTGCGTGCCTGCGTGCGTGCGTCGGTGGGTGCGGGCGTGCGGTCAAGAATGCTCCCCCTCCCCCTCCCCCACCCCCCCCACCCCCTCCGTCTGTCCGTCCCTGCGTCCGTCGTACCTCGCCCAGAGACGTTCCCGAGAAGTGTTGGCGTGTCCCGCTTTCCTGTCCACGTCGGTGACTGAGCGGAGAAACTGCGCCCTAGGATGGGCCCCCCGTCTGGCAACGAGTCCCTGCCGGTCTCCCTCGGAGCTTCTATGCCGAGGCCGGCTCTCTGGACAGTGGGTTGGCTGTCGGGCGCCACCTGCCTGTCGGTCGCTTTTTCAGATGGCCCTGCGGGGGGACCACGGATGGAGCGGGCCGGGCCGGCGAACTCTTGAATGCCCTGGGGCTGTGGAAGGAGGCTGTGTGGGAGCGGCACCTTGGGCCAGAGGTCCATGGGGAGCCATTGGGGCTTTTCTGCTTGGGACGGGACATCTCCTTTGGGAAACTTCATCGATTTGGAGAACAGCTATTGGAACCCCGGGGAGGTGACTTTCTGGGGGCTTGTCTCCCCTGGCGTGGGGGGAAATCTTCCTTCTCCCGCCAAGGATTTCAAACAGAGCCACGACAGATCACACGGATCCACTTGCTCCAGTCAGGTTCAGGGGCAGAACGCGAGGACCCAAGCTGGCCTGGTGACAGCGAGTCGCCAACCCCGCCCCCCCTCCCCCCCCCCCCCCCCAAACTCGGAACACTCCCCTGTCTGCCTGGCCAAAGACAAGTGCTGGCTGGTGGGGGCAGACTCACATTTCGTGGGAGTGGTCTTGATCGCGGAGGTGCTGAATGAGCTCAGAAAACACAAGCAGATGATGCGGGATATCCATCCGTGCACGTGATCCTCTGCCTGACTGGATCTGTCTCTGCCCGCCCACCACACACACCACACGCAGACCCCACCCCACCCCACCCCCCACACCATGCCCATACCACACACCCACTGCGTCGTCCTTTGCCTGGCTGCGACTCTCTGCCTCTGTCTCTGCCCGCACCACCCGCAGGAACACCCTACACACCGCACGCATATCCGCACACACACCCCGCCTGCACCCAGCGCGTGCACACACGCATCCCGGACCACCCCCACCCCCCCCCCACCACCCCGCCACACGCACACGCGCACAGACACACGCACACATACCCCCAGCCCTTAGGCACCCAGCCCGCACACGCCACACACCGCACACCACACACCACACACTCCCCCCGCTCCCCCATACACACACACACACTGCATTGTCCTTGGCCTGGCTGTCGCTGTCTCCCCCTCCTCTGGCTCTGCCCACACACCACGTGCGTAGCCATACGCACACCCCCACCCCCGCCCACAAAACCCCCACCCCCGCACACACCACGCGCCCCCACACATACCCCGCCTCCCCCACCTCTCCCGCTCCCCACGCCCCCCCACACACACTGCCTTGTCCTTTGCCTAGCTGTGTCTCTGCGCTACCCACCCTCCACCACACCCACAACCATAGGCGCACCCTACACACCACACGCATACCCGCACATACACCGCGCCTGCACACAGTGCACACACACACATCCCGACCCCAGACACACACACACACACACACACACACACACACACACACACACACACATACAGCCCGTTCGCACCCCGCTCACACAGGCCACACACCACACACTCCCCCCTACCCCCTACACACACACACACTGCGTTGTCCTTTGCCTGGCTGTGTCTCTGGGCCACTGTCTCTGCACGCCCCACCCCCTTCCGGCCACGCCCACACCCACAGGCGCATCCCACACGCACACACCCATGGTGCCCACCCGACACACACTCGGCCTCACGTGGAACCTATACACACACCACACACATTACCCCTCCCCCCACACACACATACACCCACGCGGCACCACCTGCGCATGCCCCAGACACACCACCACACGCCGCCTCCTGCCCGGGTCCAGCCCCGTTGGATCCAGGGAATTCGAAGGTGGGGACGGCATTGGCGTCCTTGGATAAATACGTATTTAATGACAGAGATATAGAGAGATTAGAAACGGATAGTGTCGTAGGAAAATGAGTGGAGGAAAAGAGGCTGAATAACTTGGAATTCAGCCAGAGAAACGGGGAGCAAGAAAGAAGCGACATGGGGGTATCGGTCTTTCCGGAGACGGATCCGATTTCTTTCGTGTTGGGTTTGCCTCTCTACCTTTGGTGACATATAGGGATGACTACAGAGTCACGTGGGGGCCAGGAGTCCCGACCTTTCTCAAAATCAGGTGCTTCACATAAATGTACGAAAAAAAAAAAAAAAAAAAAGGGGTCTCAGGGATATGACATCATCTTCTGGCCGTGAGGCCTGCTGACATGTGATGATCCTTTCTTTCTGATCCCCAAAACACTTCTGTGTTCCAAGGGTGTTTTTTTCTTAAACCAGGCACCACCCTCCAGATAAAGGTACATGCCTGTAGGGTGAGGGTGTCGTGAGTTCCAATCAAGAAAGGAATGGGTTGAACCCAAAGGTCACATGATTCCTCTGAAAGGTGAATCCTTATGTCTCCTCTATGCTAGTTAGATTCACTCTAAGGGCAGGGAACATGGAGATGTAGCAGCAACCATCAGCCCAACACATGAAATCCCTTTCCCCCATGGTGCCCTGAAGGTCTCTTTAGGCTTAAGAGAGTGATCGAGTGACATGTTTACATAGCAAGGACACAGGGCTGGATCCCAAAGGACAGGGAATCTATTCCAAAAGAGAACATTCATGGACTCACAGAGTCCAGTATTGCTCCCCTTCCAAACGACTCTATGTCCTTTTCTATATTCCAACGACACGGATTCATAGATTCCCAGGTGCCTAAGGCTATGGAGGCCTGGCGGCAATCGTGGACTCGACCACCGTGAGAAAAGCCCTGTGCTCACGAAGACTCTCCAAAGACTCCCAGACTCTCTGTGCTGTTTACGGTGGAGAGGTCGTCGACACTCGTGTGCGTCGTGGCGGGAGTGCGGATGACCCTGTCACGCGAGCCGGTCTGTCAGCAGAGAGGTTTGACCTGAGACGCCCTCGTCACACCCAGGGCCGGGGATGAGCCGTCATGATTGGCCCGACACGTGAAAAACCCTTCACCCACGTCATTCCTAACCAACCCACGAGACGCGTCCTTTCTAGGTAGACTCTGGCTTTGGGGGTAGATGCTCGGGAACGGGGGGGTTCCTGAGGCCTGATCACGCCTTTGCGTGTGCCAAGCCTCCTTCCTCGTGACCTTTGCCATGGGCGGAGTTCCTCACGCTGGCCCCCGACCGCCTCCCCCCACCCCCTCCGCCCCCACCGTGTGCGTTCCTGTCCCTCTCTTTCTCTTTCCCTTCCTCGCCATCCCTCTGCCCCTCCCTCCCCTCCCTCCACCTTCACAGGACAGGGTGCCTTTCAGATGAGTCTGCCTGTTGTGCGTACACCCTTGACGTGACGATTGCTACAGTCTGACCTGTCACGCCTGTCACCTGGGGCGGCGGGGTGGGGTGGTGGTCAAACATGCTCGGGACGCTAGGGATAGCTTTCTCTGTGGAAGGTGGAAGCCTCCCTTCCGTCCCTCGCTGCAGACAAGCAAACGGACCGCCACTGAGAGCGATGGTGTTTGCCACTTGGGGCATCCCTTCCACGGTCTCTACGGATTGACACGCCACCCACTTCACCGAGCGAGTCGTAGGAGCCTTCACCCAGAGCTCTTGCGACATTCTTCAGAACGGTCAGTCTTCCGGTCCCCCGCCATCATCAGGCGAGGTGTAGAGAACCGATGGGAAAGCTGGAGGAATGACTTCTGTCATGGCGTTGGGTGAACTGAGGAAGAGGATGCTACAGTGGACGCCTGACTTCTTGAGGAACACAGGATTGGGGGCGGGGAGGAGCAGGCGGTCCCCTTAGGAGGTCGGGTTGAACGCGTACACATAAACTGGACGTCAGAACAATCCACGGGCACCAGGATCCTATGCCAGCGCAGGAAAGTAGACGTATGACTTTGCATGAACCTCTGAGGGAAAAGAATCTGAACACCTGAAACGACCATGACTTTGTAACGCCCCTCCCCGCGCCCCCCCCCGCCTCCCAACCCGCCCATACTTCATTTCTGCCATAAGGGTGGTGTCATGTGCGTATCTGAGGTGATTGATATTTCTCCCGGCAATCTTGACTCCAGCTTGCGC
The DNA here is from genome assembly GCF_032405125.1 of Capricornis sumatraensis. NCBI lineage: Eukaryota > Metazoa > Chordata > Mammalia > Artiodactyla > Bovidae > Capricornis > Capricornis sumatraensis. Next base: position 82,119 of record NW_027184655.1, read on the forward strand.
TTCATCCAGCCCAGCGTTTCTCATGATGTGTACTCAGCCTGTAGGTTACATAAGCAGGGTGGCGATAGACAGCCTTGATGGACTCCTTTCCCTATTTGGAACCAGCCTGTTGGGTTTCCGTGTCTAGTTCTAACTGTAGCTTCCTGACCTGCAGAGATACAGATTCCTCCTTTGTTTTTGTTTTTTTGTTTTTTTAAATTCCCTAACCTGAGTGAAAAGCGACAGAGACAGAGAGAAGACAGATGGAGGGATGGACGGACGGACGGGCGGGCGGGCGGGCGGGCGGGAAAAAGACAGAAAGAAAAATCAAATAATGAAAGGACCTATACCGTTCCACCTGTTGCTTTCCAGATACAAAGAGAACACAGAGGACCGAAAGGACACAATGTTGAACATGTGAATTTGGAAAGACGGCCATCCCCTTGGTCCCTTCGTACAACACCCCTGTCGGCAGAAGGGAATCCTTTCTCTTTTTCTCTCGATCTGGTCCTTCCAGACTTGGGAAACTCTCAGTGGAGGATTCTTATCTCCTTGGCGCTCGTGATTGCCACAGGTTCCTTAGGGGCCCAGAGGGTGTTTCTGAGAAACGCGGGTACACACTCCTGGAGACCCGGGTTCCATCCCTGGGCCAGGAAGGCCTCCTGGAGAAGGACATGGCAACCCGCTCCAGGACCCGACCCTGACGTCTAGAAATCAGTCTCCTAGACTGCCTCTCCCTCCACCGACTGGTGTCTCGAATCCGCTCCAGGGATGAACCTGTGTGTTTCCTTGGTTTCCCTACAAGTGCCTCTGAGGGGAAAGAAAATACCCGATCGCTTGCACCCCAGGCCTGCTTTCCCGGACCCGTCCATCGACATCACGGCCTCCTGTAGAGGAGATACGATCGCTGATTCACTGAACGGAGGATCTGTGCTCAGAAACTCTTTCCACGACACGGAGGCCCTACTAACTCACCTATTTCGTCCTTCCCTCCTTCTGTTTTTTTTTTTTTTTTTTTTCCTCCTCCTTTCTTTCCTTTTTTTCCCCTTTTCCTCTCACGTCCATGCACACGCACACGCACATGGACAACGTGCCGTCTCTCACGTACACGTGTACGTGCACGCACTCACGCACACAGACAGCAGCTCAGCTTTTCCTAGGTTCCTTTTCCAGGTTCCAGAGGAGGGAAAACGGCTAGGGTTCGGAGTAGGCCGCCGTCCCCACCCCACTCCAGCCCACCGCACGTGAACCTCCGTGCCCGATGGAGTGTTTTGGATTCGAGTGACTACAGAGCCGGCCGGCTCCAGAGGAACGCTCTGCCCCTCCCTCCTTTTCTGTCTCTCTGAAGGCTGAGAGAGATGGGAATACCAGACCGCCCGACCTGCCTCTTGAGAAATCCGTAGGCAGGTCAGGAAGCGACAGACTGGGTTCCAGATTGGGAAAGGAGGACGTCAAGGCTGTCTATTGTCACCCTGCTTCTTTCACTTCTATGCAGAGGACATCATGAGAAACGCTGGACTGGAAGAAACACAAGCTGGACTCAAGATGGCCGGGAGAAATATCGATGGCCTCAGATATGCAGATGACACCACCCGTATGGCAGAAAGGGAAGAGGAGCGACAAAGCCTCTTGAGGAAAGTGCAAGAGGAGAGTGAAAACGTTGGCCTAAAGCTCAACATTCAGAAAACGAAGATCATGGCGTCCGGTCCCATCGTTTCGTGGGACATAGATGGGGAACCAGTGGAAACAGGGTCAGACTTTATTTTGGGGGGCTCCAGAATCACTGCAGATGGTGACTGTAGCCATGACATTAAAAGACGCTGACTCCTTGGAAGAAAAGTGGTGACCAACCTAGATAGCATCTTCAAAAGCGGTGACGTGACTTTGCCGACTAAGGTCCGTCTAGTCAAGGCTATGGTTTTTCCTTGCTCATGTGTGGATGTGAGAGCTGGACTGTGAAGGAGGCTGAGCGCCGAAGAATGGATGCTTTTGAACTGTGGTGTTGGAGAAGACTCTCGAGAGTCCCTTGGACTGCAAGGAGATCCAACCGGTCCATTCGGAAGGAGATCAGCCCTGGGATTTCTTTGGCAGGAATGATGCGAAAGCTGAAACCCCAGGACTCTGGCCACCTCACGAGAAGAGTGGACTCATTGGAAAAAAAAAACTCTGATGCTGGGAGGGATTGGGCGCAGGAGGAGAAGGGGACGACAGAGGGTGAGATGGCTGGATGGCATCACGGACTCGATGGCCGTGAGTCTGAGTGAACTCCGGGAGATGGTGATGAACAGGGAGGCCTGGCGTGCTGCGATTCGTGGGGTCGCAAAGAGTCGGACACGACTGAGCGACTGAACGGAACGGAACTGGAGGCGGGCAGGAATGAAAACCTCCTCCCACGGAGGGGAAGCTGTCAAGGGACGATGGCTGCTTCGACGCACGTCCGTGATCCTCGCACGCGTGAGCGGGGTTTCCTGGGTGACAGAAAAGGAGGAGACTCCTTTGGCCTGACACGAGGCGAGTGTGTCCCTCGGCCTCCCTCCCCACCCCCCAGCCCCCTTCCTCCGCACGGTGCCGAAAGGGGCAGTCTCGAGGTGGAGACATGGAATGGGGGGATGGGGATGGGGATGGCGATGGGAGGAGGGGTGGGTGGGGCGGATCACCATTCAATGGAGAGAAGCTCGAGGCGAAGTCAAAGGCTCTGACTTGACTGGAAAGCTTTCTGCATCTGAATGAAGCTATCGGACGAGGCCCTGCAGGGGGAGGGTGGGGGAGGGTGGCGGTGGGGCCCACAGACAATAGCCCCTGCCTGCCTGCCTGCAGGCCGGCCTGCCGGGCTGAGGAGGCCCTCTGGCGGCGGCGGGGTCACGCTCCCGACTCCTGCAGCTCAACTCGATCCCTTCAAGGAAACTCCTGGGGTGACTCCTGTCCAGGGAATCATCCAAATGGGCCTGTTTCTGAAAAAGGCCCGAGCCACAGCTGTGACAGCTTCTGTGGATCTCCTGACCCGTGGATTGACCTGCACCCTCCCTCCCATCCTGTCAGATCCTTTGGACACGCTTGAAGAGGTCTTTGGCCTCGGCCCGGAAAACAGGCCAAGATAAACAAATACGTTTTGGTCTTTGTGTGTTTTTTTTTTTTTTGAACAGGGCGAAAACGATGCATGGCCGTGGATTGGAGAGAAACCTGCACCCCTCGCTGGCGCACCTGAAGGCAGGGAGGACTCAGCGGGACAGAAATGACATTCAGAAATGAACCGTTTACACTTGGTGACTATGCCAGAACAAATAGCTACACCAAACTTTATGATAAAGTGCTGTGATCTCCTTCTGGGAGGTTTCAGACCCCTCTCTATTGACCTTGAAGTCGATCATCAGTGTGTTCTCCGTCGCACTGCGTCAAAGCCCCTGCTCCCGTCATAACCTCACTGAGATCTGCGATTTCCACCCGATGGACAGAGTCATCACACGCTTAGATCCACCCAGCTCGTCACACAACAGTGTGGACGGGCACGTGCGTGGGTGGGTGCGTGGACGCGTGCGTGCGTGGGCAGGTGGGTGGGTGGGTGCGTGGCTGGGTGCCTGCCTGCGTGCGTGCGTGCGTGGGTGGGTGGGTGCGTCCGTGCGTCCCTGTGCCTTTCACCTTTCAGATTATGAACCCCGCCCCCTCACCTCTCCCGCCCCCCCGCCCCCCCCACACACTGCACTGTCCTTTGCCTAGCTGTGTCTCTGCGCCACCCACCCTCCACCACACCCACAACCGCAGGCGCACCACACACCGCACGCATACCTGCACACACACCCCGCCTGCACACAGTGCACACACACATCCCGACCCCAGACACAGGCACACCCAGCCCGTTTGCACCCCGCCCACGATTGCCACACACCGCACACTCCTCCCCTCCCGCCCCAGCCCCCCATCCCCCCACAGCCCCCCCTCCCCCCCGCCCCAGCCCCCCCTCCCCCCCCTCCACTGCGTGGTCCTTGGCCTGGCTGTGACTCTCCCCCTCTCCTCTGTCTCTGCCCACACACCACATGCGTAGACACACACACCCCGCCCCGCCCCCAGCGCCACACACACCTGCCCGCCCATTAAACCCCCCACCCCCGCACACACCATGCCCCAACACATACCCCGCACCCCCACCTCTCCCGCACCCCCCCCCCCCACACACACACAGACACACTGCACCGTCCTTTGCTAGCTGTGTCTCTGTGCCACGCCGCCCCTCCCCGGGACACCCACAACCACAGGTGCACCCTACACGCCACACGCATACCCGCACACACACCCCGCGTACGCACAGCACACACACACATCCCGAACCCAGACACACACACACACACACACACTGCGTTGTCCTTGGCCTGGCTGTGATGCTCCACCTCTCCTCTTCTCTCGCTCTGCCCACACACCACACGCTGAGGCCACACACACCCAGCCCCGCTTCCAACGCCACACCCACCCCCCCGCCCATAAACACCCCGCGACGATCGCACACAACATGCCCGAACACACATCCCACCCCCCACCCCTCCTGCAAGCCGCCTCACGAGCCCCCCCCCCCCCCCCCCCACTGCGTTGTCCTTTGCCTAGCTGTGTCTCTGGGCCTCTGTCTCTGCGCCACCGCCCCTCAGACCCACAGGCCACACACACACACACACACACACTGCGTTGTCCTTGGCCTGGCTGTGATGCTCCACCTCTCCTCTTCTCTCGCTCTGCCCACACACCACACGCTGAGGCCACACACACCCAGCCCCGCTTCCAACGCCACACCCACCCCCCCGCCCATAAACACCCCGCGACGATCGCACACAACATGCCCGAACACACATCCCACCCCCCACCCCTCCTGCAAGCCGCCTCACGAGCCCCCCCCCTCCCCCCCCACTGCGTTGTCCTTTGCCTAGCTGTGTCTCTGGGCCTCTGTCTCTGCGCCACCGCCCCTCAGACCCACAGGCCACACCCACACCCACACCCACAGCGGCACCCTACACGCCACACGCATACCCGCACACACACCCCGCCTGCACGCTGCGCACACACACATCCCGACCCCAGACACATACACACACACACGCAGCCCGTTCACACCCCGCTCGCACAGGCCACATACCACACACTCCCCCCTACCCCCTACACACACACACACTGCGTTGTCCTTTGCCTGGCTGTGTCTCTGGGCCACTGTCTCTGCACGCCCCACCCCCTTCCGGCCATGCCCACACCCACAGGCGCATCCCACACGCACACACCCATGGTGCCCACCCGACACACACTCGGCCTCACGTGGAACCTATACACACACCACACACATTACCCCTCCCCCCACACACACATACACCCACGCGGCACCACCTGCGCATGCCCCAGACACACCACCACACGCCGCCTCCTGCCCGGGTCCAGCCCCGTTGGATCCAGGGAATTCGAAGGTGGGGACGGTGTTGGCGTCCTTGGATAAACACGTATTTAATGACAGAGATATAGAGAGATTAGAAACGGATAGTGTCGTAGGAAAATGAGTGGAGGAAAAGAGGCTGAATAACTTGGAATTCAGCCAGAGAAACGGGGAGCAAGAAAGAAGCGACATGGGGGTATCGGTCTTTCCGGAGACGGATCCGATTTCTTTCGTGTTGGGTTTGCCTCTCTACCTTTGGTGACATATAGGGATGACTACAGAGTCACGTGGGGGCCAGGAGTCCCGACCTTTCTCAAAATCAGGTGCTTCACATAAATGTACGAAAAAAAAAAAAAAAAAAAAAAGGGGTCTCAGGGATATGACATCATCTTCTGGCCGTGAGGCCTGCTGACATGTGATGATCCTTTCTTTCTGATCCCCAAAACACTTCTGTGTTCCAAGGGTGTTTTTTTCTTAAACCAGGCACCACCCTCCAGATAAAGGTACATGCCTGTAGGGTGAGGGTGTCGTGAGTTCCAATCAAGAAAGGAATGGGTTGAACCCAAAGGTCACATGATTCCTCTGAAAGGTGAATCCTTATGTCTCCTCTATGCTAGTTAGATTCACTCTAAGGGCAGGGAACATGGAGATGTAGCAGCAACCATCAGCCCAACACATGAAATCCCTTTCCCCCATGGTGCCCTGAAGGTCTCTTTAGGCTTAAGAGAGTGATCGAGTGACATGTTTACATAGCAAGGACACAGGGCTGGATCCCAAAGGACAGGGAATCTATTCCAAAAGAGAACATTCATGGACTCACAGAGTCCAGTATTGCTCCCCTTCCAAACGACTCTATGTCCTTTTCTATATTCCAACGACACGGATTCATAGATTCCCAGGTGCCTAAGGATGTGGAGGCCTGGCGGCAATCGTGGACTCGACCACCGTGAGAAAAGCCCTGTGCTCACGAAGACTCTCCAAAGACTCCCAGACTCTCTGTGCTGTTTACGGTGGAGAGGTCGTCGACACTCGTGTGCGTCGTGGCGGGAGTGCGGATGACCCTGTCACGCGAGCCGGTCTGTCAGCAGAGAGGTTTGACCTGAGACGCCCTCGTCACACCCAGGGCCGGGGATGAGCCGTCATGATTGGCCCGACACGTGAAAAACCCTTCACCCACGTCATTCCTAACCAACCCACGAGACGCGTCCTTTCTAGGTAGACTCTGGCTTTGGGGGTAGATGCTCGGAAACGGGGGGTTTCCGGAGGCCTGATCACGCCTTTGCGTGTGCCAAGCCTCCTTCCTCGTGACCTTTGCCATGGGCGGAGTTCCTCACGCTGGCCCCGGCAAGTACAAGTAGACATGTTGTGTATAACTGTGTGATACTTTTTGTCTGGAAACTGTTTCAAAACCGTTTACTAAATGGATTGGAGAGAAACCTGCTCCCCTCGCGCGCCCCTGAAGGCAGGGAGTTCTCAGCGGGACAGAACCTGCCTTCACGTCTCAGGGGGACCGGGACGGTCCCCTCACCTCGGGCACCCCCAACCCCGAGCCCAGTCCCGTCTCCTCCCCGCCCCGCCCCCCCCCCCCCCCCACTCACACACACAGGCGCGTGCGTGCGCGCACCTGGACCCGGCTCCCACCCCCATCTCCCCAACCTCACACCCCCCACCCCCACCCCACCCCACCCCTCCCTGGCGACGAGGGGGGCCCAGGGAGGGATGGCTGTCTCAGCCCTGGTTCTGAGATGTCATTTGGGAAACCGCTCTAGGCCGAGATGCCAGCTCGCTGCCCTGCTGCTTGGTGTCCGTCTCCATCAGCCATGTCCCCGAAAGGCACGTGAGCTCATGGACAACAAAGGGCGCACCCAGAAAACACCAAAGGGTCCTCCTGAACCCAACACGGCCATGTGTATGGATCCACGTAGAGGTCGTTGATCTCCCCATCGGATGCGTGAATAGGATCCACACAGACTGGATTGTGTTTCCGCTTCGATGGGCTGCCCTATCCGGAGAGAACGTGCGGGTCAGCAAGCGAGCAAACACGGAAGGGAACAAAACCAAAACCGCAGCCAAGTCGAGAGAGTGCTGAGCCCGAGGAACTCGCCGATCCCGTGGCATCATTTGCCATACACAGCCTTTCTCTATGGCAAAGAGAGATGTGGCATGGATCCCCGTGTGGGTCGTTCGTGCCCGAAACCACGCCACGGATAGTGATCCTGTCTCATTCGAATCCTCTCTAAAAAGATAAACCAGGTCTCTTGTTCCCATGATGGAATGGTATCTTTGAATGCAAAAGGGGATGACATGTGACAGGAAAATCAAAGTGGAGTCAGCATCGCCAAGAGAGGGCCCCAAAATAGAGAAGGGGCGGGCCATGGAGGAAGAGGTCTGTGTCTCAGTCTGGAAACTCGGAGCACCTCCTGGGGAACAGAGGCCTCCGGATCCTCGAAACAGTGTTCCCGACATTCAAGACCCCTATCCCACACACCCTCCCCTTTCCCTGCCTCACTGGTGACCGTCTATGGACCCTGGAAGAAGAGACGGTCCCTTGTTTGCGTGACAGTCCATCCTCATTGCTCTCGGGTCGCTTTACAACCTCACGGAGCTTCAGCTTTCTAAGCCCCCGACTCTTTCCTGGGGAACGTTCCCCCGGTTTTTATTCAAACCTGTGTCCCTGCATGGCCATATCGAAGACCCCCAAAGAAAGCTTTCTTTTTCTTTCTTTCTTTCTTTTCTTTTTTCTGTTTTTTTTTTTTTTTTTTTTTTTAGCGCAGCCGATACTGACTCTTCATGGAAAGACAAGACAACTAGGTGATTTTATGTGTTTAATTTCCAGGTGTATTGAAATATCATTTCCTCCGTGAAGGACATATGACATCCTCCGTTCTCATGTGTACAGAATGGGGACAAGAGGCACCTGTATGTTGCAGAAGAATAATGACCACCCAAGTGGTAGCTCATAGCTTTCTCACAACCCATACAGATCATGACTGGATGTGAAAGAAAGTGAAGTCACTCGGTCGTGTTCGACTCTTTGCGACCCCACGGACTGTAGCCTACCAGGCTCCTCCATCCGTGGACAGTTCCAGGCAAGAATCCTAGAGTGGGTGGCCATTTCCTTCTGCCATTGGACGGGAGGAGAGTGATTCATGTCCACTGTCATGGCAACTTTCTCAGATGATCATGCTGCTGCTGCTGCTGCTGCTGCTGCTGCTGCTGCGTCGCTTCAGTCGTGTCCGAATCTGTGCGACCCCACGGACGGTAGCCCACCGGGCACCCCCGTCCCTGGGATTCTCCAGGCAAGAACCCTGCAGTGGGTTGCCATGTCCTTCTCCAAGGCGTGAAAGTGAAAAGTGGAAGGGAAGTCGCTCAGTCGTGTCCGACTGTTAGCGACCCCGTGGACTGCGGCCCACCAGGCTCCTCCGGTCCATGGGATTTTCCGGGCAAGAGGACTGCAGAGAGGTGCCATGGCCTTCTCCGAATAGTATCATACGATCATAATAATGCTGTTCATTAGAATCACCGTGCTCGTTGTGACGTGTACAGTACAGATGTACCTTATCCGTGAAGTCGGTTTTTTTTTTTTTCTTTCCCCCTTACATCAATGCAATATCTTCCCATTTCTCCCTCCCCCAGCCGCTCTGTGATGATCGTTTTCTTTCTTTCTTTTTTTTTGATGGCCATCCATGGCATGTAAGTGGCACGAGAAAGTCTTTTTCTTTCTCTACCTGACTTATTCATTTGGCATCACGCCCTAAGTCACATCCATGCTATCACCAGATAAGAATGTGTTCGTTCCTGTGGCTCCGTGGGACATCTATGTCTACCTATCGATCGATCTCTATCTGGATCGTGTGTCTTCTTTCCCTCTTCTTCCCTTGATGGACACTCGGGCTGTTTCCCTCTCTTGACCCGTGTGACTGATGCTGCCGTGGACATGGGAGTGCAGATGTCTCTCTGAGATTTAGATTCTGTGTCTCTTTTCTTTAGATGTCTACCCAGAAGTGAGAGTGTTGGAAAGATCGATCATGTCTCGACCACGACTCTTTTCGAAGTCCTTCGGAGGGGATCCGGGGAACGATCCATTCTTTTCCAATAGACGCCGTCGGAATCCAGTGCGACCGCACACGTCTTAGGGAATACGGCGGCGACCACGACGGCAACCCAAACGCTCCCGCGAACGCGATGGTGCCCGAGGGTGTGTCCGCAGGACGACTCCCCGGTGCCAGCCGTCCACGTCCACAAGCCCCCTGCGGTCGTCGGCGAGTCGTTCCATCCACACGGAACCACGGTTTTCGTGGGCCGGGGTTGCCTGCGTGCCAGTCCATCCCCAGATGAATGGAGCGATGACAGACTCCTTGGGGCACAGGGCAGAGATACGTGGAATTCTTTCCACGAGACGAGTGCGATGAGAAGAGAAGAACGATGCGAAGTGGTGCCTGGGGAGCCGGAAAGAGTCGAACAGGAAAGAAAACATGTCAGACGAGAGGGGAGAAGGATTCAAAGCGAGTGGAGCACCATGGGGGAGACGGGCCCAGAAGATGCGAGCAGATGCTGGGGGCACAGCACGCCCGGACCCGTGGGCCTGCAGGGAGCCGAGAGGGATGGCCGTCCACTGTCTGCAGGCCGATCTCCAGAGCCCGGACTGGGAAGGACTTCTTCACGAGAACAGGCACGCTCACGGTCCCCACGGGTCACGTCTCCACTGGGCTCTCAGCACTGTAGGGAGAGCTTCCCACACTTCCGATGGCACGGTGAGCGGCGGTCTCTTGATCTCCTCTACCGCAGAGTCAGCGAGCTTCCCGAGGGATAGGACGAGGTCTTGGCCGACGGCATCCCATCCCAGACCCCGTCTTGCTTTCGAATCACGGGATGTCTTTGATGTCTGTGGGGGTGTGCTGCGCCTTCACTGCCGTGCGAGCCGTTCTCTCTCCGTGGAGGAGGGGGCCGCTCTGCGCTTGTGTGTCTGGGCTTCTCGTGGCTGTGGTTCCTCTTGGGGAGCGTGGGCTCTGGGGCACGTGGGCTTCACTGGCTGCTGGGTGTGGGCTCAGCGCTCGCAGCGGCCAGGATCGAGAGCACAGATTCCATCGGCGAGGCCTATGGGCTTCGTGGCTCTGTAGCACGTGGGATCTTCCCGGGCCGGGGATGAAACCCGTGTTTCCTGCGCGGGCACGGGATGGTTTCCTACGGAGCCGCCGGGGAAGCCCCAGTCCCAAACTCAAGATGGATATCCTGACGTCCCCCGCTTGGGATGGGAGAGTTTCTGAACGATCAGGCCAGGAAAAGGGATCGCATCGTGACGGGTTGACCTTCGTTTCTCACAAACCGGCACTCTTGCTGCTTCTTGAAGTGTCCTAGAGAAGACATCGGATTCCACATGAGATCAGCTTCTTTGACTAGCGATGGCACAACGGCCACAACAAAGGGGATGGATTAAACACAACAGTTGGTTTCTTTTGGACGATGAGCCCCCTCTGTGTGTGTGTGTGTGTGTGTGTGTGTGTGTGTGTGTGTGTGTGTGAGAGAGAGAGAGAGAGAGAGAGAGAGAGAGAGATGCCTTCGTGGTTCTAAAGCAAGAAGCACTGAGGAGTGAAGACATTCTTGAACTCACATAGTTTCCTTCATTTCAGTCGTGATGGTCCAGTGATTTTGGAGGACGACATGGAATGTTTCAGGGTAGATGCTTTTAGAAGGCTGTGAAGGGACTTCCCTGCCTGGTGGCCCAGTGGTGAAGGATCCACCTGCCGATGAGGCGGGGGGACGGGGTGTTTTCCACCGAACCCCTGATCCGGGACGATGGCACAGGGCTCCGGGCAGGTTCGACACAAACCTACAGAACGGACGGCGCCAGGCGTGAAGGCGAGGGCACGCAGCCCGGGGACTCTGGACGAGGATGACTGACGCGGACGGACACTGCCGTCTCCGTCTCCGTGGAGGTGGGTGGTGGCCAGCACGCTCCTCTGGGGCAGGCTGTTCCTAGGACCGACCGTTGGGGAGCGTGCGCGTGCATGGGAGGAGCAGGGGGCCTGAGGGAACGGTCTATCCTCTCTGCTCCACGGGGCCCCCGGAACCCTCATCTGCTCACAGAGAGGATTCGTCCCGTGGAGAGACAGACCCACACGCGAGTGAACCTCATTTCTGGTTCCCTTGGCTTCTGAAAGCGTGACGGTCAGGTTCATGCAGCTCTCTGGATTTCTGTTCTCCCCGAGATCCGGGCCTACTCACTGGAAGGACACGAGGAGCCGGATGAGATCGCCCTCTGCACGGCGCCGGCTCCAGCGCGCGCACGTTTCAGTGGCTACGGCTCGTGGACATCGCACCGAGAGCCGAAGCCCCGGTGTGACAGACGCCTGTTTCCACGATGGGTGAACAGTTCTCCGTGCGGGAAGCCCAATCCTTGCCCCTGCCTGTTCGACCTGCAGGGCCTCTGCAAAGAACAAACGTGCCCGATCTCGGGACCGATCCCCTTTTCGGAGCCAGCCCGGTGCGTCCTCTGTTTCCCGGGCCACAGGCACACACTGGCACTGGGGAGTCGTGTCGTCCCTCCTCCCCCTCCTCCTCCTCTCTGCCCCCACCCTTCCCCCCGCATGCAGGCTCCCCCCACACCCCCGCCTGGCCCCGGCCCGTCCGGGTCTCCCCCACCCGCAGAAAAGGCCGGGAAACACAGGGTCCCAGGACGACGCAGTCGAGAGACAGCGGCAGTCCCCTGGGATGCGGGGAGGAGGCGCCTGAGCACACCTAGGCCAACACCGCCACCGTGTGGGGTGAGAGGCCGGGGCGAGGAGCGCTCAGGAGTTCCGAGGAGGAGGAGGAGGAGCAGGAGGGAGAGAGGCAGGCGGGGGTGGAGGGGCGGGCCAGGCTGAAGCGGTCTCAGGGCGGGGACGTGGAAGAGAACGTTCCCCTTCAGACGGGCGCTCCGAAGAGAGCGTGCCGGCGGGGACCTTGAGAGCACCTTCGAGCTGGGAGCGGGGTGGGGGGGGGGGGGGAGGGAATCCTCCAGACGTAGGAAGGACACCAGGCACAGAAGGCGAGACCGATTCTTGACCCAAGGGAATCGGATGCTTTTCTGTCCATGGGTTCCATCCTCAGACTCTCATGGTCATCCAGCCAGCCAGCCAGCCAGCCAGCCAGCCAGCCACCATCGGGTCCCTCCTTTTCTGTTCTCTACGTGTTTCATGGCGAGTGAGTGAGAGTCTTTCGATGGTTTGCTAGGATGTGTGAATGTCGTGGGACCATGGTACGTGCCAGCCGTGGATGAACAGAACGGCTTCAGCGTTCAGGCTGATCCTGAACTCCCACGCCAAGGCAGGCCTGTGCGTCCCCGTGCGCTGGAGGACACCGTGCTACCCACATCTTGATCTTGGACTGAACGCAACCACCGTGGGGAGGGTGTTCGTGGGTTGGCTTCGTTTCCTTTCCCTATGGCACTCACCTGACCGTCCTGTCCACTCCTTGGATCCTTGATCTCCCCCTCCCCCTCGAGGCCATCGGTCCTTTTCTTTCTCCTCCTCCTGCTCCCCGTCCTCCTACTCACCCTAGTTTCTCTCCCCGCCTCCCCACTCCCCGCCGCTCCACACACACGCAGGTCCCACTCTTCTCAAACGGACCTCTGACTGACTGCCAACGTTTCCTTTCGCCTTCTTTCCTTCCTCCCGTCCTGCTTCCTTTCCTTTTTTTTTTTTTTTTTCTTCGTGTTCTGTTCCCCCGTTCCTTTTCAGCTGTACCGACGATGGCTTCGAGTGTAGCGCCTGACACAGCGATCGCCAGGATACGTCTAGTGAGGGACCGTCCGTCACCACCTGGTGTCACGGCAGATAACATCTGGTGTCGTGACGTGCCCGTGACTCATGGATTTCCTAAGTGGGAGGTGGCACCGCTTCATCTGTCTCCCTCACCGGTGGCGCTCGTTCACTCGTTCTCTCCCCCACCCCACCCCCCGCCACCGTGTCCCCCGCTCCCTCCTCGGGCCACCCCTCATGTGCTCCGTGGTGGTATCTTAGGAGCCTGTTTCTCTTTGGTTCTGTTGTGTTCACGGTGTATCGTTTGGTAGGTACTGCGTGGAAACGACGGCTCTGAGGTATTTCCTTGAGCATCATCCCCTCTAAAGGTCTCTCCAAGTTCCTGCAGACTGTGAGATTTCATTCCCTTCTGGTGGTTGAGTCCCATTCCTCTGTGTGTGTGTGTGTGTGTGTGTGTGTGTGTGTGTGTGTGTGTGTGTGTGTGAATAGATACAGGCGTAGGCACACAGACAGAGAGCTCTCTCCTTCTGTGTGTACGGATGTCTACCTAGGTATGGGGGTCGATCCCACACATACACACGTCCGTATCTTCTCTGTCCCCTCCGTGGGCACTCCGTGGAGTGGCTGGGTTGGGTCGAAGGGGGACTCTTTGGTGGAGTGTTCCGAGGGAATCGCAGGACTCTTTTCCCTAGGGATGTGGTTTCTCTCTCTGGGAGGCCCCAGGGGATGAGATGTGATCTCTCTGAGTCCGCCCACATGTTCCTCAGCGGCAGCAAAGACGCGTTCGACCGATCAGGAGCCACTGTCTTCTCGTGGTTCGAACTTGCTGTCGCGATTGCGATTCCAGCCCCTGGGCCTTTCCCCTCCGAAGGAGAAGGATCCTTGTCCAGATAAACGCCCCGGGGTGCTTCCGCGAGCCCGCCCCCACCCCCGGCAGACCCAGCCCAGCCCAGCCCAGCCCTGCCGCTGATGTGTTTTCTACCTTGTGCTTCTGGGTGTCTGTCTGTTCTCCCTTTCTTTGGGAGGAAGGTGTCTGCTCGGGCCCCCTGCCTGCCCACTTCGCTCATCGGGGGTCGTTTCCCTTTTGGAGGCTGAGTTGTCTGACGCCTTGATCCGTTTTGGACAGAAAAGCCCCTTTTGCAATATGCTTGCGCTTTCCCCGTATATGTATGTGTTTATGGATACCGACGTATCTGCACATATGAGCATGTGTATTCGTGCCTGTGTATCTCCGTGGACGTCTGTGTCTATATGCCTGTGTCTACGTATATACACGCAAGCATACACGCACAGTAGAAACGCCTAGGCATACACGTGCGCACACAGACCCATGCGTGTATGTGAGCATGCCCTTTGAACGTGTTTGTTTATACCCACGTGTGCGCGTATATATAGACGCGAATACGCGTGCGTATACATATGGACACGCGTATATGCTCATGTGTCTGCGTTCTCGCTCCCCCTCCCCCTCCCCTCCCCCTCTCCCTCCCCCTCCCCCTCTCCCTCTCCCTCTCTCTGACTTTTAAGCAGCCGGAGCAGTTCTATGACTTGACTTTCCTGCCTGGTGGTTCTGTTTCATTTCCTTTCTGATCTGCTTCAAAAAGTTATGTATTCATGTAACTGGCTGTTGTCATGGAACACGGGGTTTATTTAGTGGATCCCTATCGACTCGGTCCGGTCCTCCTCACCTCCACGCCCCTCAGCCGCCCCCCCCCCCGCCCCCGCACCCCAGGCCCCCCCGCCCCGCCCCTCCCAACCCCCACCCCCGCAGCCCTGCCACCCCAGACCTCCCGCCCGCCCTCCCGCCCGCCTGCCGTTCTGGTGTTTGTGGCCAGTTCAGTGACTTTGAAATCCATGTTCTCCTGACCTCAGGTGCACTTTCCCCACCCACCGGCGCGTGCTTGGGTGTGTTGTCTTCGGACTTTGTCACGGTCTCCACCCAGGTTGAGTGGTGCCTTCTCTTGTTGGGGGTTCCGAGTGTGTCTCCTCCTTTTCCTTTCTTGCTCCTGGGCTCGCGTGTCTGTGTCTGCTTTCCAAAGTCCTGCTTTGTTCTCCGAGCAGCGCTCGCCTGGTTTCGCTTTGCCGGCCCCTCCCTCCCTCCCTCCCTCCCTCCCTCCCTCCCTCCCTCCCTCCCTCTCTCTTTCGGGGGAGGGGGGCCGGGGGAGTCTGCGATGCCGCTGGTGCCCCTCTCTCCGCCGACCCCGCCCCGAGCCCCCACCGCCCGCCGGCGTCTCCGTGGAATGTCCCCCCCAGCACCCCGGAGTCGCGTGGGGGAGTGAGTCTCCTTCGTGGCAGCCTCCTGAGGAGATCCTTCCCAGCGTCTCTCCCTTCCTCTGCGGCCGGGGTCGCGTCGCGTCGCGTCGCTCGGCGGCGGAGGCTCCGGGCCGAGCTCGGGCGTCTGGGCGGCCGGCGCGGTGGCGTCCCCGGCGGCCGGCGACAGCGACCCGTCCTCGGGACGTTCGAGTCGCTTGTCGGGAGCCACCTGGCGGCCGCTTGTATATTGTCCCTCCCCTCTGGAGCTTCGGCGAGGCCTTTCAGGAGGATTGTGACTCAGCCTCTGGGCCCGAGGCAGAGCTCTCAGACACCGGCGACGCTGGCGGCGACAGTCCCGGTGGCGCCGAGGCCTAGGGACAGTCCCGCTGTCGCCGGAGATTGGTTCTCTAGGTTTCTGAGGAGGGTGACCGTCGCGGCGCCCCGGAGCCGGCTCGCGGGGCGGCCTGACCGGGTCGACCAGCATCTCCCCGTGCCCCTGCGGCCACGGGGACGGACCGCCCGGACCCTGCCTGGGCCGGGCCGCCGCGGTGGGCGGGGAGAGGGTCTTCCCTGCCCGGAGCGCCTGGACTCGGGCTCGGCGGTCCGGACGCCTCCTGGGCCGCCCTCAGGAGCGTTTGCTTCGCCCTCAGGAGCGTTTGCTTCGCCCTCGGCCCCGCTCCGGAGGTGGGGACCGGCCCAGACGGTGGCTTGGAGGTCGCCGGAGGGCGCGCCAGGGTCCGGGCCCTCGGGTCCTTTCTGCCCGAGGTGTTTTCCGCGTGGCACTCCGGAGGTGGGGGAACCCGAGGGTTGAGCGGGGGAGGCGCGTGTGCGGTCCCCCCGTGGGGTCCGGTCGCCCGAGGCGTCTCCCGGCACACATGCTTTTTCTTTGTCAGAGTCCTGACGGGTCCGGAGACGTGGATGGACCGGACCCTGCTTCCGCGGGTGGCCGGGGAGGGCGCGCTCGACCCTTCGGCGTGCCCTCGTGGGTCTCGGTCGTCGGACGCGACTTTGGCTCCCCCCTCTCCGGCTCCCTGAATCCCAGTCGGGAGGTGGGGGCCGGCTCGGGCCGTCCTGGGTGCCCCGTCTAGGACGGTCCGGGCCCCGGGCGCGGTCCCTGGTCGGGGCCCGCTCGTCTCGTGGGAAGCGCCTCGCTGACGGTTCTGTCTTCTCTTTTCCTTTTGCACATCGAAGCCAAATCCCCGTTCGGAGACTCGGACGGACCGGTACCCCTGCCCGCGTGGACGAGGCGGGGAGGGCGTCCTCGGCCAGCTTCCCCCCCGCCCCCCCTTGGTGCCCGCGCCCCCGCTTTGGCCACCACGCGCCCCCTCCCCCCTCCCGGTCGACCAGATGACCCCCCCCCCCCCCAAGAGAGCTCGGGGCCTGGTGTTTATGGGGCAGCGTTGGGGACAGGTGGCCGGGACAAGGTTCCGGGGGCCCTCCCTGCGCGTCGTCGATGTGCTCCGCTGTCAGCTGCTGTCATTTCGTCGCCCTTAATAGGCCTTTTTTGCCACCAGATAAGTGCTGACACGGTCTCCTTTGGTGTCTGCCACCGAGGACTGTGGGTCTCTGGACGCACGCGGGGCTCTGGGCTTCTGGGCCGCCAGCTGGTGCCCGGTTCGGCCCTGGCCGCTGGAGCCGCCCGCCTGGGCCTGTGCGCCGGCTCCTGTGTGGTGTCGTCTGGCTGACCCGACCCTTGGTGCCACCTCCGGTCTCTGGGCGACCCGAGGGTGGCGGGGCGAGGTGGCGCGTGGGTCTTCTACCCTGTGCATCCCTCGCCCCCGCTGTGGGCACCTGGTTGCGGCTGGGGCGACCCCCGCCCTGTGGGCTCCGTGCCACGTGTCAGGCGTTCTCCTCTTGGGGGTCGTCGGCCGCTCTCGCCTGAGGCGAGGCGGGGGGGGCGGAGGTTGCCGGCGAGGCTTAAAGCGGGCCCCTCTGGTGACTGTCCTCACCGTGCCTCCCCCCCGCTCCACCTTGGCTCAACAGATCGATGTGGTGTGGTCGTGTTCTCCCGGGCCGAGCCTAAGCCGTGCCAGACGAGGGACGGGCGTTCCCAGTGAACGCGTCTGCTCTTCTCGGTCTGTCCGCGGGGCCCCTCGCTTGTCTTCTCCCCCCCCTCGCTGCCCATCAGGGAGGGTGAGGAAGGCAGGGGTTGGGTGTGGCTTCTGGCCCTGATCTTCGGTCTCCTTTGCCTCGGGGCGTCAGTGGGGGCCGTTGGTCTTCTGACACAGCAGATTGCTCTCGCTTCGCCTTCTCGGCGTGTGCCCGGCGAGCGGCCCTCCCTGTGGCGGGGAGGGCTGTGCCGCCGCCGACGCCGCGCTGCGCACCCCACGCGGGTGTGTGAGCGTGCCTCGTGTGACCCTCGGTGGTGCCCCTGGAGCGCTCCAGGTCGTCCCTCAGGTGCCTGAGGCCGAGTGGTGGTGTCGTTTCCCTTAACCCGGTGTCCCCCTCGGGTCCCCGCCACGGTGGCGTGTGTGTCCCGTGAGTGGCTCTCTCTGGGGGGGGGGGTCGAG
>NW_027184655.1:115000-117162 GCF_032405125.1 Capricornis sumatraensis
CCCCATCTCCTCTGTCTCTGCCCACACACCTAATGCGTAGACACACGCACCCCTCCCGCCGCCAACGCCACACACACCGCCTGCCCATAAACACCCCAACCCCCGCACACACCGAGGCCCCACACATACCCCGCCCCCCACCTCTCTCGCACCCCCCCACCCACACACACACTGCCTTGTCCTTTGCCTAGCAGTGTCTCTTGTCCTCTGTCTCTGCGCCACCACCCCTCGCACCCACAGGCCACACCCACACCCACACCCACACCCACAGCGGCACCCTACACACCACACGCATACCCGCGCACACACTCGGCCTGCACACCGCGCACCCACACATCCCGTACCCAGGCACACCCACACCCAGCCCGCCGGCAGACGCCACACACCACAAACTCCCCCAATTCCCCCCCCCCCGCCCCCCCAACTACCTAGTCCTTGGCCCGGCTGTGACTCTCCGCCTCGCCTCTGTCTCTGCCCACACACCACATGCTGAGGCCACACGCACCCAGCCCCGCCCCCAACGCCACAATTACACACACACACCCCCTCCCCATAAATTCCACGCGACGAGCGCACACACCACGCCCCTGTACACATCCCACTCCCCCACCCCTCCCGCAAGCCCCCTTCCCCCCCCCCCCCACCCCACACACACACTGCCTTGTCCTTTGCCTAGCTGTGTCACTGGGCCTCTGTTTCTGCGCCACCTCCCCCCAAACACACACCGGCCACACCGACACCCACACCCACACCCACAGGGGCACCCCACCCACCACACGCAGATCCGCACACACACCCCGCCTGCACACAGTGCACACACACATCCCGATCCCAGACACACACTCACCCAGTCGGTTCGCACCCCGCCCGCACACACCACACACCGCACACTCCTCCCCTCCCCCGCCTCCGCCCCCCCCCCCCCCCCCCACACACACACTGCATTGTCCTTGGCCTGGCTGTGACTCTCCCCATCTCCTCTGTCTCTGCCCACACACCTAATGCGTAGACACACACACCCCTCCCGCCGCCAACGCCACACACACGGCCTGCCCCGCACACACCGAGGCCCCACACATACCCCGCCCCCCACCTCTCTCGCACCCCCCCCCCCACCCACACACTGCCTTGTCCTTTGCCTAGCTGTGTCTCTGCGCCGACCCCCTCCACCACAACCACAGGCGCACCCTACGCACCGCACGCATACTGGCACACACACGCCCAGCCCGTTCGCACCCCGCCCGCACACGCCACACACCACACACTACCCCCCCCTCAACCATACACACACACACTGCGTTGTCCTTGGCCTGGCTGTGATGCTCCACCTCTCCTCTTCTCTCGCTCTGCCCACACACCACACGCTGAGGCCACACGCACCCAGCCCCGCTTCCAACGCCACACCCCCCCCCCCGCCCATAAACACCCCGAGACGACGGCACACGACACGCCCGCGCACACATCCCGCTCCCCCACCTCTCCCGCACTCCCCCTCGCCCCCCCCCCCACCCCACCCCACCCCACCCTACCCCGCACTCACACACTGCCTTGTCCTTTGCCTAGCAGTGTCTCTGGGGAGAAATAAGTATGAACCTTTCAGATGAATCCTGTGAACCTTGAGTGACATCAGTGCCTTTCTTGATCGGGACTCACGACACCCTCACCCTTTAGGAATGCAACTTTATCCGGAGGGTGGTGCCTGGTTTCACAAAAAAACCCCTTGGAAAACGTGAGTGCTTTGGGGATCAGAACAAAGGATCATAAAATGTCAGCAGGCCTCGTGGCCAGAAGATGATGGAAAACCCTTAAGACCTTCCTTGGAGGGAAAGCAGCTGATTTTGAGAAAGGTCAGGATTGCTGACCCCCGCGTGACTCTGGATTCATCCCTATGTGTAACAAAAGGTTAGAAGCAAGCCTAAAAATCAAAGAAATGGGATCAGTTTCTGGAAAGACGGATTCCCCTCTGTCGTTTCTCTCTTGCTCCCCGTTTTTCTGGCTGAATTCGCATCTGCAGCATGGATGCGATTCCTCGTAAACCAAGTGATTCCGCCTCTTTTTCGCCACTAATATTTCCTACGACACGATCCGTTTGTAATCTCTCTCTGTATATCTATAATGAATTAACTTTTTTCCTAGGACGCCGATTCCATCCCCACCCTCGA